>NW_015657514.1:244020-265123 GCF_001515625.1 Sinocyclocheilus rhinocerous
ATACCACTTAATAACCCTTTATAATGCATTGTACATAAAGGCTTTAAGTGTTACCAGTATATATGTATATATATATATATATATTTAAATAATTCAATTGCTCATTAAAGATTCAAAATTTTAAATAATGTTTTTGGCTTATAATCACAAGTTATAATGTTGTTATTCACCTCTGTGCTGATTGGTTTGGTTTAAGGATTTACTTTTTCTTTTAATGACTATGGGAAAAATGCTTCCTGAAGCAGGGCTGCTGAAAAAGTGGGCTGTCGCTGTTGCTATGCCTTTTCACAAATGAGTCTAAAAGCTCTGGTGTGAAAATGCCCTGAGGCTGCTTTTCCTGTTCTCCAGGTGCGTAGGCTGTGTCAGGAGAACCAGTGGCTGAGAGACGAGCTGGCAGGAACCCAGCAGCGGCTGCAGAAGAGTGAGCAGAGCGTGGCCCAGCTGGAGGAGGAGAAGAAACATCTGGAGTTCATGAACCAGCTCAAGAAATATGACCAGGACCTCAGCCCATCAGTGAGACTCGATCTTATATTCCTCCTGACGTCTATCATAGAGCCTTTATCTCTGTGTGTCTTTTTTTATTAAGTCTTACTCTGTGCTTCTTTCCACCTCATTCTCATCAGGATGATAAGGACTCTGATTCCAGTAGGGAGACACTGGATGATCTTTTCCCAGATGAGCAGGATGAGCCGGGCCCTGGCAGTAAGTACACCAGTAGCTCTATTAAGTCTAGTACTCAAATTCAAAATATAGACCTGCCTCCATTAAAACACTATGGTATGAAGTACCATTGATATACCATGATATAAGAAAGTGGTAACCATTCAGGCTCATGGTATACAAGTCTCAGCAAAGTCAGAGTCTGTTAGTAATGTTTTTTCTTTTCAAATTTGTGTACATTTCATTTAATGTAATCAAAGATAAATTATCATTTCTATTTATAATAAATTATAAATAAAAATGTATATTTTAATTAAATATGTACACTACTGTTCAGAACACTGGAGTCAGTAAGGTTTTCCAGTTGTTTTCGAAAAGTCTCTTATGCTCACTAAGGCTGCATTTATTTGACCAAAAATACAGTAAAGATAGCAATGCTGTGAAATATCATTCTATTCTAATTTCTAATTTTCTATTTTAATATATTATAAAATGTAAATTATTCCTGAGCCTTTACTCTTAATGACCCTTACTCTTAAAGTCACTTAATGACCCCACACTTTTGAACAGTAGTGCATATTAAATAAAGCTCTATATTTATATGTGTATATACATATAAACAAATATTCTATTTATTTCTGGGATAAATGAAACCATCACAGATTTTCAATGTGGTCTTAGACTTTTGTACCTTGCTGTACTTCACTGTAGTGTGATATCACCATCTGATACCATCACTGTACCATGGTACAATCACTGCACATTTTTTAAAGAAGAAAATTAAAAATTTCAATGAACTCGAAATATAATTTGCTTGAGAGTGAAAAAATGTATTACATTCATGCCCCTCGCACTCTTTTCGAATCAGTATATTTTACCACAATTGTATTTTAGTAAAATAAAAAGTGTAAATTGTGGAAAACTTAATGTGTGGTGGGTTGATATGGGAAGGGAAACAAACAACAGTTATTTTCCTTATTTTGTGCTAGACAGGGGTTCTTGTCTTGTATTTCCTTTCCTCCCCTCCACTTTCTCTGTTCTCCTGCCTGATAATTGGCTCATTGACTGCGGAGCAGGATCAAAGGGCAGCGTGGGTCGTGTTGTGGCAGAGAGCGCTCCAGTGCACGGGAGTTTGCGGCATCATATGTCGCAGGCTGACACTGCCGAGTCCTGAGCATGCTCAGATTAGCCCTCATTCTGACACATGAATGCCAGACGGCTGTTTCTCTCTCAGTGATGCATCCCTGCAGCAATTGATCTCCAGCAGGGGTTTCCAAAGAGGCCGACATTAATCTGCTCTAAGAAAGATCGCATTAATCTCTTCTTCTCATTCCTGAAGTGCTGGCAATGTAATCCTTTCACTTTCATTTTGCCATGTTTTTGATCATTCTTAGTTTATTTGAGTTGGCTAATTTGAAGTTTGTTTTGGTCTTAAGTCAAATTGGGAAATACATGCTTTTAGATCTTTAGATCATTAGTAAGAAGTGCTTCGAAAGAAGCTACTTGTTGACTTTTGCTAATTGACTGTCTTAGCTCAAACACAGACTTTGTTCCAGAAAAACCTAGTGAAATGTCTGCTGCTGTCCACATTAGCAGCATCTGAAATGAAACCTGAAATGACCGATTTTTAAACGCCCTGCATTAGCAGCATCTCTGTTAGCGATCATTCAGTTTCACCTGATTCCAATACCAAATGATTAAATTCCAAACTAGGGGGGCCGGGGGCCAGGGCCAATTTGAGGACTTCAGTAAACTTCTGCTGGGCCACAAGATGACTTTAAATTATGTAAATTAAATATTGTTTATTATTTTTAATTGTATTTAAATTGTCATACATTTTTATTATTTATTTTATTAATTATTATTACAAATATTAATATATTGCAATAATCTAACACAAATAAAAATACATATGAAAATATGCATGAAATTAAGATTTCAATTAAGTTTCAATTAATTTCAAATTAAGACTGAAATAATATTTTTCTCCCTTTATTTATTATTGTTTTTATTGAACAGCATCCAACTCTTGAAACTGAATCATGGTTAATTAATTTAATATCAACGCTCCTAGTTTCTGTTAATAAAAAGGTTGGAAAACAAGCAGCTTTGTCATAATTACAGCAGAAATACCAGAAATATCCAAACCTATATGTTGCTAAGATAACGACACAATTTTATAATGAGCACAAAATATATAGAGTTTTTTGCAATGAGATATTTGAATTAGAACTATTAATAGTTTGCAATGTTGAATGAAATATATTATCTTTCAGCATTCTTTTTACTGAGCTTGTCACAGTTCATTCTGGTATTTCCTAATGCACAAAGACCAAAATGATGCACCTTTTGAAAGCATTATAATATTGCTTCCTGCCGAACACCATTTGTTTTGGGTCTGTTATTTATTCTTTTAGTCGATATTTAGTTTTAAGATTTTTACCCTGTATTATACATTTTGTTTTACCATATCTCATTCTGTCTTGCCCCTCCAGTCCAGCCTCCTCACAGCAGTGCAGCGGCAGCAGCGCAGCAGGGAGGGTACGAGATCCCCGCTCGTCTCAGAACCCTCCACAACCTGGTGATCCAGTACGCCTCGCAGGGCCGGTATGAGGTGGCCGTTCCTCTCTGCAAACAGGCTCTGGAAGATCTGGAGAAAACATCTGGACACGATCATCCTGATGTAGCCACCATGCTCAACATTCTTGCCCTCGTCTACAGGTCTGCAAAACACTTCAGCTTTCTAAAATATATTTGTTTGCTGTCCACTCAGCTGACTTTACTGTATAGTTGTAAGCATGTTATTCACAAGTACTGCTCACTTATGTGGACTACCATTCAAAAGTTTGGGGTCTGTTAAGATTTTATTTTTTTTAAGTTTAAAATTAATACTTTTATTCAGCAAGGACACATTAAATTGATCAAAAGTGACAGTAAAGACATTTAAAATGCTAAAAACAAAACGTTGAAATTTCTATTCATCAAATAATCCTGAAAAAAATTTATAATGGTTTCCACAAAAATATTAAGCAGCACAACTGTTTTCAGCACTGATTATAATAAGACATGTTTCTTGCACATCAAGTCAGCATTATTAGAACAATTTCTGAAGGATCGTGACACTGAAGACTGGAGTATTAATGCTGAAAATTCAGCTTTGCATCACAGGAATAAATTACATTGTAAAATATGTATACAATTTTACATTTTTAATATTTCACAATATTACTATATTTACTGTATTTTTTACCTCGGTGAGCATAAGAAACTTCATATTCTTCAAAATCATATTAACCCCAAACTTCTGAGCAGCAGTGCAAGTCTAATTTAAAAGTGGTGTCGTTTGTTTCAAGTCAAGTTATAATACTTTCTTCTATAACAACTTAATATGCAGAGTCAATATTTTTTGTGGAAAATCACTTGGTTCACCTCTAATATCTTAAACCACATTATGGTATCTACAAGTGCTTCAAACAAATGGGCTGAGAACCTCATCCTTCATAGCTTTTGTTAAACTATGGTAATATCTGGTTTGCAAGACGTTTGGGACATTAGGCTATTGTGCCATCACCCTGTTGCCATGGAAACAGCTTTTTTTCAGGAAGACCTTAGCAACAGCCCTTTGTTGCACAATGAGTAGCAGTAGATTGATTGGAAGTGTTTTCTGTTCTTCAGGGACCAGAATAAATACAAAGAGGCAGCAAACCTCCTTAACGATGCACTGGCCATCAGAGAGAAGACCCTGGGCAGAGACCACCCTGCGGTAAGAACCCGTCCTGCCCTCATCAGTGTGTCTGGCTCTAATGCTCTCCACATTACAGGAAAACCCGTATAAACAGCATGTGTCTGCTGTGTGTGTGTGTGTGTGCGCATATTGGTTGTATATTGAATTAAAGTGCCCCTATTATGCCTTTTCGAATATTACCTTTCATGCAGTGTGTCATGTAGCTGTATGTGAACATAAACTATCTGCAAAGTTGTGAAGCCGACAGTGCACGATAAATAAAGTTATTGTCTTTCAAAAAAAAGAGTCGGCTCGCAATCGCCTAAACGAGTCGTCAGGAATTCGAATCTTATTCTGTTACGGCTCTACGTCATGAAGTAACACATTTGCATAATCTCCGCCCACGTTTTACGTCGCCAACTTGGCCGCCCACAAACAGTAACATTTCCATGTGGTTAACATCATGTCGAGAAGACGTTGTATCCTACACTTATAATTACCACAAACTTGTTAACACTTGACACTTACCACTGAGAAACGTCCTGCTCCAGTTGTGCTTGCGAATCAGTCTCTTGTCGATCAGCCATACGAATAATTTAGAAATGAGGTAAAATTAAATCTATTTTTTGAGAAAACTAACTTGTTTTTTGACCTTGCATGCATGTAAAGCTGTTTTAGGAGATTCATATAACAATATTAGCAACCTTAAAAATGGCATAATAGGGGCACTTTAAGCAGCACAGGCTGCTGACATTTATTAAGTTTGTCATGTGAAGCTTATGTCTTGCCCTCTCATCAGGACCAGCATCCCACAATTCTCAGCAGAGGTTAGATACTTTAACACCTCTTACTGATCTGTCCTCTGTTTCATTCTCTATTTCCTAAAGCTGGATGACACATTGATTATTCACTAAATTTATTTATGATTATTTTCTGGGTGATATAAAATTGAGCGACAGGGAATTTCATAACGATTTTAATAGGCGTCACAATCCTTCATTTTCTCACAAATTGAAAATGTATTAAGCGCAATATTTTATTGCATTAATATTTACTATTTCTGATTAAAACTTAGTGTTAGAATTGGCCAGTTTAATACATTTCTGTGCATTCAATTTAGTTCAGTTTTTTTGTATCAATTAACGATTAAAAACTTGATTTTATTATTTGTTTGCATCATTACTCAAATGTTTTCATATTTTTTTAATTATTAAAATAGAAGTTGGTAGAGATTGCTGTTTATTTCTGTGTACAGTTACATTGGTGAATGTAAATGATTAAATATCATTATTCATTGCATTTATTTAGTAAAAAACAGTAGGGGGAAAACATGCCTTGATTATTTACTTTAGATTTACTTTTTAGTGCTTATATGAAACATTCTGAATCTAGTATTTGTCTGGAATGGCTATTTTATGAAATTATGGTTCTGCTGATTGAAGAAACCACCTTTTAACACCATTTCCGAATAAATGCATAAATATAGTATTATACATATACAATATCATCAAAAGGCCAAAAAATACAAATCCAAAAATATAAATATAAATATGTTTTAGCTATTTCGCTCAGCCCTGCTGTTTGCCTTTTCATTTTTCTCACTCTTGCCGTCTGTCATGCACATATGTGTATCACATGCACTGAGGTATCTCAATCAAAGGTTGATCAGAACACATCTGTAGCACAGCACAGGGTGTTTATGTGTGTATGCATGTTAGACAGCCCACACTGGGGAAATTTCACCTTGATCAGATTTCCAAGAAGTAATCATTTTCCGTAAGATGAAATGACTGATTGTATATAAATGATTGCACCAATTCAGAATTGTTGATTTGTTGTTCTTTTAATTGTTTTATTTAAATTTGACTTTTTTTAGCTGTATGATTGAAATATCTGTATGTATGTAAATATATATTTATGTTTTCCTGTGTATGCAGGTGGCTGCCACATTGAACAACCTGGCCGTTCTTTATGGCAAACGAGGGAAGTACAAGGAAGCAGAGCCTCTGTGTAAAAGGGCACTGGAGATCAGAGAGAAGGTGGGTCAGAGGTCAGCCTGATGAATCATGCGTATGACTTTCTAATAACTTTAGTCTTTATTCCCGGTCGGTTTTGTGAACTCTCATTCTGAGTTCTGTACATTGCCTTTCTCTCTCTCTCTACCTTTCATCCCTTTCATTCAAAAACTAAAGAATAAAGCATCCATCTTCAGAAGCTTTGACTTATTTTAGTCTTAGGAGAGATGTGAAACTAAGCAGTGAAGTGGTAGAAGCTGAACCCTATTTTTTTTTCTTAGGGGTTATTGCTATTCTGCAGTGACTTTTACAATTGTAAAACTTTGTGAACTTAAAAGACCTGAAATTACACACAGGCCTCTTTTTTAAGTTGTGTTTGTAGAGCTCAGGAAGACTGACACCTATCTTTCCAAAATAGGACATCATATTTTCCCTTGGACCTGTTGAGAAGAACTTATTATTTCAGTTTACTATTTAAGACTATTTTTTCTGCTACTTAGAGTTTTATTGTGGTCATCTCCTTCCATAGTTCTCTCTCCAACTTTTTTAACTTATCCAAAAATAGCACATTGCTGAATTGCACACCTGCAGCAGCCGCACACTCTCGGTGCAGATGAGGATGGTGTGCTTAGACACTATTCCTGCTCTCTCCCGCTGTGTCACAGATTTATTTCGATCTCTTTATGGAGAGTTTTCTTCTAAGCCTGTGTGATAAAGCTCTTACTGGAAGTCTTGAGAGTCTTACTCAGAGTGCTGCGTCTCACACATGCAGAGCTGAGAGAAAGAGCTTAGACAACCTGCTGAATCCAAACTCTCATCACTTAACTTCTGCAGACATTTCACACTGTCCTTTCTTGGGCAGTATTAACAAAAACTACCATTAAAAAGTTTGGAGTCGGTAAGATTTTTGTCTTTGTTTGTTTTTAAAGAAATTAATAATTAAATTTTTATTTTTTAATCAAATAAATGCAGCGTTGAAAAATGCAGCTTCTTTCAAAAACATTTAAATATCTTACCGATCCCAAACTTGTGGATGGTAGTGTACATATTATAGTGTGTATATATATCACAATATAAGAATTATAAGTGGTATATTAAAAGAGACATATTATGGCCCTTTTTACAATATGCAATATAAGTCTCTGGTTTCCCCAGAATGTGTCTGAAGTTTCAGCTCAAAATACTCCACAGATCATTTATTATATCATTTTGAAAATGCCTATTTTGAGTGGAAGCAGAAACACGCTGTTTTTCGGGCCTGTCTCTTTAAATGCAAATGAGCTTCTGCTCCCCGCCCCCTTTTCCAGAATAGAGCTGCTCCATTACAGCTCTTATCTGCTAAAAACATCTGTTTTGGTTCTGATTATCATGTTTATCGCGCTGAAATCATGCGGTTTAAACCATATTAGTTTAAACTTCTGGTATACGTTTTTTTGAGTGCACACATCTGAAGCATACGGACAGAAAGCGGCTGTCACAGCATGTGAGTACTAAACTAAGTTCAAAATCAAATGATGGCGCTGTGGGTGTAAACTTCCAGATTATGGGGCGGTAATATTATAATGAGATCCCTTTGCCACGTCACCAAGGGAGCGAAATCTGACGCACTCGTTTTCTCAGACGCTTGCAGAAAAAGGCTTACCAAAATAGTTACTGGGTTAATCTTTTTCACGTTTCCTTGGTTGGTAGATGCACCAGGGACCTGATTATAGCACTTAAAACCTGGAAAAGTCAGATTTTCATGATATGTCACCTTTAAATGTGGTAGATTGTGTATTAAATAATCATATGGTAACAGCTTTATTTACAAATGGAGTGCACTTTCTCTCTTTTTATTTCTCTGTATATTTATTTGGAATATGTGTTTGCATCACCTAAGAAATTCTTCACATTTTAAGACTTGTGTGTTAAAAAAGAAGCAACTCTGCATTGAAATGTATAGTCACATATGAGTTTTACATTTTACAGCTACTTGGAACAATTCTTTCAAATAGAGTTAAGAGTCAGAACAATTTGTTTTATGAGATGTTATGCAGTATATTGAAAATTTTTCTTCTGCAATACAGGTGCATCTCAAAAAATAAGAATATAGTGGAAAAAGTTCATTTTGTTTTGTAACTTATTTGTTTTAATTTTGATGATTAGAGCTTGCAGCTCATGAAAGTCAAAAATCCAGTATCTCAAAATATTATAATATTTACATTTGAGTTTCATTAAGTGACCATCCCTATAGTATAAATTCCGAGTATCTCTTGTTCTTTGAAACCACAATAATGGGGAAGACTGCTGACTTGGCAATGGTCCAGAAGACAATCATTGACACCCTCCACAAAGAGGGTAAGTCACAGAGGGTCATTACTGAAAAGGCTGGCTGTTCACAGAGTGCTGTATCAAAGCATATTAAATGCAAAGTTGACTGGAAGGAAGAAATTGGGTAGGAAAAGATGCACAAGTGACAGGGATGACCGCAATCTTGAGAATACTGTCAAGCAAAGCTGATTCAAACACTTGGAAGAGATTCAACTTGGGAGTCGATCCAACAATACAGACGAGCTGAAGGCTCATTAGTGCCTCAGCAGTGCCACAAGCTGATCACTTCCATGCCACACCTCACTGATGCTGTCATTTGTGCTAAAGGAGCCCCGACCAAGTATTGAGTGCATAAATGAACATACTTTAAAGAACTTGAACTTTTCTGTTTTGCAAATCCTTTTTTTGATTGATCTTAGGAAATATTCTAATATTTTGAGATACTGGATTTTTGACTTTCATGAGCTGTAAGCTCTAATCATCAAAATTAAAAGAAAAAACTTAATGTTGTACTTGTAATGAATCTAGAATATATGAAAGTTTCACTTTTTGAAATAAGTTACAAAAGAAAAAAATACTTTTTCATGATATTCTAATTTTCTGAGATGCACCTGTACAGTTGATGCCATATTGTTTTAAAAGTCTTTTAGGCACTATGGTAGAATCACTGTAGTACTGTTCAGTGCTTGTGTATTCTTGCTGAAACTGATGATGATGATGATGATTTAGATAAAGAATAGTGATTGTGTTGGTGGAAGTAGTTGTCTTTCAACAAAATATTCAATCACAACCCTAGTAAGCATACGATCACAGAGCCCCTGCCTTTGAACTGTCAATTTCTCTCCACATGCGCCTGGACACCCACAGAGAGGGAGACACATAGAGATGCTCACTGCAAATGATCAGTAAAAGCACCCTCATGGCCTGTCTATTATAGACCGAGAAATACAGCTTAGGAATGAATTCGAGTAATTTCATTTCAAATATATCTCAAATCACTATTAAAATCTAACAACACTAGTATCATAAATGCTGCTTCTATCTGTGTTCAGTTCATTTGCATGTATTTTCTAGAGTCAGGGGCCATTTATACAGAATGCATTTTGCGTAAAAAAAAAAAGCGAGGCACAGGGTAGTGGAATAAAAAAGATGTTTTTTAAAATTTGAACTGCTTTTAACTTAAGCACCACTATTTTAGAACAATGTCATGTGCAAGACATTGCGAAAGACGTGAGACACAAATGCAATGATCAAACATCCATCTATCTCATTTTTACATAGAAAAACTGTAGAAAAGCAGAGCAGCGCATTTCGCTTTTAAAACGCTGTGTCATCATGCACAAGGTGCAGCAAAAGATGCAGCAGTCAAATCTAGTGCATATTTACATAGAATAACAATGCAAAGTAGTACAGTGAAATGCAAACACGTGAGATGGAAAAAAGGTTGAAAATCTTTTTTTTTTTTTTGCTGCATCTTGCACAGCGTTCTAAAACATGGCACTTTTTCTAATGCTGTGTCATGTGCAAGACATTGCAAAAGATGTTGTCAAACACATCCATCTAGTGCATGCTTGCATAGAAAAACGACGGAAAAGCAGCATAGTGGAATGCAAAAAATCGTTCTGTGTGAATGGCCCTTCAGAGTGGCTATTTCAACTAATAGATCTAACCAGCTGAATAACCTGTAACCCCCTGTCTGTGGGTGGGTGTAAACTGCTTCAATCAGTGGAAGACTGATGATGTCTAAAGCAGGTGGATAACATGGGGTGTGTTTGTTTTGGTGTGTCAGGTGCTGGGGAAGGACCACCCTGATGTTGCCAAGCAGCTGAATAATCTGGCCTTGCTGTGTCAGAACCAAGGCAAGTATGAAGAGGTGGAGTACTACTACCAGAGGGCCCTGGAGATCTACCAGACCAAACTGGGCCCTGACGACCCTAATGTGGCCAAGACCAAAAACAACCTGGTACAAACACACTCACACTTCACACTCTACATTCATTTAAACAAACGACATCCATTTGTGGATATATGCATTCCTGAGTATGTTTAGAGAAAACAAAACCTACTACAGATTGTCTTACTTGGCAATCAAATATCCCATTACAATACAACAGGTTCATTTTGAAATGATCTTTTGACTGGTCAGCTTTTGTTTAACTTATCCATATGGTGTGGGGTCTGCGGTGTTATTTGCTGCAGGATTTCTGTCGTCTAAGCAGATTTCACACATCAGATATGGATCATTCAGCTTTTAGTGTAATGGAAGACGCTTTTAGAGTAAATATGCCTGTTCAGACTCAGACATCTTTCAGCAGACTGAAGTTTCGGCTTTCTGCCTGTTATGATTAGATGTGCTAATGTATCAGCCACTGATAGTCATTGGACAATTATTGATCAAATTAACACCAGTTGCAATCAAGGTTTATTTCTAATTAATTAGGTGCATTTATTATAGTGTATTGATAGTGTCTATCAACATTTTTCTGCACATAATAAAATCAAAATATACTTACTCAAGTGAAATCTGGAAAATGTGATTGTTGTTATCTACTAAAAATATTCAAGTTAGTCCATCGTTATTAATGACCCATTTGTTCTTTTTCTCAGGCTTCATGCTATCTGAAGCAGGGGAAGTTTAAGCAGGCAGAGACTCTGTATAAAGAGATCCTCACCAGAGCCCATGAGAGAGAGTTTGGCTCTGTAGGTGGTACGTGTGTTTTTTCCTGACCCAAGCATTTTCTGAATATCTTTTTGTGTTGTTCTCTATAGGGTATGTAAATTTGTTCTATAATATTCTACTCAAAACTAAAGCTCACAGACTTTCTAAGCAGGGTTTATGCCGTCAGCAGCAGCTAAGCACACTGAAATTTACACACAATTCAAAGTGAGGTTTAACTTGCTCTTTAGAGCTGGGGGATGTTTTTATTCATTTTATATGTGAAATGATGTTGCTGGTAGTATAAAGTTAATCATCATTGTGAAAATGGCAATAATTGGCCATTATGTTTCCTAAAGATTGCTTCATTAGATTAATTTTGTAATCATGAGATGACTTGAGAGCTCAGCCAGAAATAGTTTAATATAGATTAATTAATATAATGTTTTAATATTGCCTCTGTCGGTATCTGTTGGCAAGTGTGATTCATTTCCTGGAGTCATTAGTCCATAGTTTTAGTGAATCAATTTAAAACACTGATTCAATAATTTGTTTGTGTCAACACTTGTGTTGTCACTATGTGGCATTTTTCTTATATTAAAATGTGTTAGTAAGAACTATATGTAAATATCGCTGTGTATTACTGTACATTGTTATATTAGTGCCTACAGTATAATTAATTAAGTAAATAACAGTGTGTGAACATTAGAAAAATATTTATTTGTTTGTTTATTTTAATCTAATTAGCTACATGTTTGTTTAGGAAAATATTTCTCACACTTTTAAGCCATTTCGGTGAAAGTACATAAATATTTAGATGTATTCATTTTAGTCAAAATGCTAAAAATATCAAGATAATATTTCTATCACCCAGCCCTAATGCTTGCACACTTCAAGTCAATTATGCACAAACTTTTTTTGACTTTTGCACTAGTATCCTCTTTCTTTCTCTCGCTCGCTCGCTCGCTCACACACACACACACACACACACACACACACACATAGACAGGTAAAGATGTTGATCAGTTGTGAAGCTCTAACAGAGAGCTCAGTTGTAAGCTAAAAGCTCCCACTGTTTCTGTCAGTGAACTCACTGATCACCTCAGGCACAAGAACACCATAACTCATTATATTGAACCTAATGGTTTGGTGTGTGTGTCTGTGTTTGGGCTTGAACTGATGCTGTTTTTATGTCCTTGGTTTCCCCCTGCAGACGAAAATAAACCCATCTGGATGCATGCAGAGGAGAGAGAAGAACAAAGCAAGGTGAGGAGAGGTCAAGCGTCACGGGAAAAGAGTAATTTGCTGGTAATCTGTTAATGTCAGACAATTGTGTCAGATAAATGTCAAATAATTGTGATATTGAGAGTTTTGTGCTTTCTTTGTTTCAGGGCAAGCAGAAGGATGGTTCTCCATTTGGAGAATATGGTGGCTGGTACAAGGCCTGCAAAGTCGACAGGTCAGATATTGCCTCAACTGCTGCATACATTGATACAAATATACACATTTGTTTGTGCAGTGTTACTGCTGCAGCATCACAATGAAGTGTTTTCCTGTCTGACCTTTACTGCCTGCAGCCCGACTGTCACGACCACACTGAAGAACCTCGGAGCTCTCTACAGGAGACAGGGCAAGTTTGAGGCTGCGGAGACTCTGGAGGAGGCGACTCTGCGCTCCAGAAAGCAGGTGTGTGTGTGTGTGGTCTGTTGGTCAGATATGAACAGGTGAACCGTGAATTGAAACATGTTCGTCAGGATTCAATAGATCTTTATTAAGGCCTCATAAAGGTTTAGCTAGGCATGCAGCCAGGTGTTTAAAGCTTTCTGTAATGCTATTACAGTTACAAAGCTCATTTGGTTGCAATTATGTTAATCAGTATTTTCCTTAATGAAAGACTTCTGGGGGGATCATGATAGAAATGGGTTTTATCAATGACAAGATTAATTGTAATTATAATTAATGTATTATTTTATATACTGTATATATGTATATATATATATATATATATATATATACACGTGCTGGGCAACGATTAATCGCATCCAAAATAAGTTTTTGTGAACATAATAAATGTTTGTGTTCAAAATAAGAAATGCGCTGTGTAAATTAGTTCAGAGCGCACTTTTGCGTACCGACATGGTTGACAGCTGTCAATGCACAATTACCATTTTAGATCGACAAACTGTACTGTATACGATTTCTATTCAAACTGAAAGCATAAATCTAGGCTACCCACTAACATTTTCAAAGCACAATGCAAAACTGTGACATTTCATTCACTGACGCTCTACAATCGGCAGCGCTAAACCCAGAAGCGCATATACTTACTTGCCGCACCGGCAACCCGCCAAAATAAAAGCTTGCTGATTTTAAGTTTGAAAATGAAAAAATAAAATAATTCAAATTAAAAATAATAATTAAGGTTCAAATTAAAATAATAATAATAAAAATATTAGCATTTTATTTTTAAGTTTACTATAAAATAATTGTATTTGTATTTAATACTCACTTTTCATTTAAAAAATAAAATAGTATTATCACACTTTATTATTTAGTTTATTTTATTTAAAAAATAAATAAAGTGCAATAATATTTTAATATTAATAATAAAAAAATTTTTGAATGTATTTAAAAATTTAATTTATTCCTATGATGGCAACAATAGTTATTATTAATAATTATTATTGGTGCTCAATTATTAATAATGGTTCCTATTACTGTGTCAGTATTCTTTGATGAATAGAAAGTTCAATGAACAGCATTTTTTATATAATTTTTTATAACATTATAAAGCTCTTTACTGCCAATTTTTACTGCCTTTTGATCAATATAATGCATCCATGCTAAATAAAAGTATTAATTTTTTTAACAGTACTTACCCCAGACTTTTGAATGGTGGTTTGTCAGTGTTTCCACAAAAATATGAATGAGCACAACTGTTTTCACATTGATAATAATAACAAATGTTTGTTAAGCATCAAATCAGCATATTTGATTGATTTCTGAAGGATTATGTGAAAATTCAGCTTTGCCATGACATGAATAAATTACATTTTAAAATATATAAAATAGAAAACTTGACTTGATTTTTTTATATATATATTTCACAATGTTATAATATTTGTAATTTACAGGGGGGGGGGGATGTAACCTTGCTGGGAAAAAGACTTCTTTCAAAAATCTTTTCTTTCTTAAAAAATCTTAATTATTCTGAATTTTTTTTCAGCAGTAGAATATTTTATTGTCACTATTTAATTTATTATTCTTTATTTATTTATTGTAAAATAAAATGTGTGAAATATATCACTTTATTCTAAATGTTTAAAATGCCTTTTCTATACAGCAAACATGTATGGTGATATATAGCTTAAAAAATGGACAAAAGGTGCCATATAAATGTCATACAAGTACTCTGTGCAACTTTAAGGATTTAATAGAATATAGAGTCACTGTAATTCTCTATAAATAGGTAATTAGATTCATAGGTTGTTGGATGTTAGAAAAAGATTTCAGATCATATTTGTTGATTTTCAGCATGTTGTCTTGTCTCTCTTCCTGCAGGGTCTGGACACGGCACATAAGCAGCGTGTGGCAGAGGTGCTGGGAGACCCTGAAGTACGAGAGAAGCAGAGGAGCCGTGAGAGCCTGACCTCTGACACGGTGAAGTACGAAAGCGGCCCTGACGGAGGAGAGGAAGTGAGTATGAGCGTGGAGTGGAACGGGGTAAGTACAGTACACACCGCCCAGCCTCACACACACTACAATGCCCCGTGGGTCTCAGAGTCCGGGCAGGCAGAAATATACAGTGAAAGGCTTGTAATTCTGACCAGACCGGACACAATGAAGCTCCTCATAGGCCTCTGAATATATCCACCCCTCCTCACATCCAGAATTAGATTACATGAAGAATAATGCATTTGCATCTGTGCCAGTGCATTGATCAAACGCTTAATTTGAAACAGGAACATGAATCACTAGAAGCAGATCAAACCTGAAATTAGATGCAGCTAATTATATTGTCTTATATGATTAGAGGACTATTGATTGGTAACAGTGGCTTGTATGGGGTTTAGTATCAAAAGTATAAAAGTGACCAAAGTCAATTCAGCACTGTTGCTCTCACAAACCTAAGAATGGCATGTGGAAAGACCCTCAAGAGCGCATTTCCAAGCCTGTGTTTCTGAGGTTCAAATAGTGTTGGATTAGAGTTACTCTTTATACTTTCTGACTCCATATGTTGCAGTCATAGTCCTCATGCTGAGTGTCTGATCTGTTTGCCTGTAGTGCTTTATAGTAGCCTGACTTGAAACACTATTAACCCTTTCAACCCTGAATTAACATTGTACATACTGTTATATTTAGTACATACTTTTTATACTTATTCATTTATATATAATACACTACCCGTTAAACATTTGGAGACACTTGACTGAATTTATGCATGATATTACAACTGTTTGATTTAAAGTGTTATGCAGAAATGCTTGAAGTTAATTTTTTTAACAGATTCTGTTTATTATAATGTTAATATATATATACAGTATATATATATATATACATTTAATACATTCTGTTATTAATTAATTATATTTTTGTGTTATTATTATTATTATTATTATAAGAGGTGTGTCCAAGCTTTTAAGTGGTAGTGTATTCATATACTTTATATATTCAAGATTATAAATGTTTGATCATTTTAAATTTACATAAGTTAAGTAATTGTATTTATATAAAATGTGTGTATATATGAAAAACATGTAGAGAGTAAAAATTTATTATTGATATGCCTGTGTTTTATGAAAAAAATTTGAAATACATGCAGTTGTTTTTTTTTTAAACACCCTTTTATTAACAATTAATTTTGTGCCAGATACAATGAATTGTTAAAAAAATATTCCACAAGTTTAATGAACACTGAATGATGTGGCTCGTCATAAATCTAAAACAGAATTTATTCATTAACTTTTCTTTTGTAAAAGTTCATTAGATGAATATAAACTCTTCTCCTCTAAGGCAGATGTTTTGTAGCTGCTGTTTTGACCATCACACCTCTGCTGTAGTCTCTCTGCAATTCTGAGTCACAACTTTTATGCTACTGTAGCAACAGTAACCATAGTGCCAAGACAACCAATCAGCATCCACCCTGGCGAGAACCCACCCAACTCAGATTGTGGGTGGCTCCCATCAAGCTGGTTTGGCTGTGACCTCATTCACCTGAATTTCCCTTTTCTATCTTTCTTGCTTACATGTCCTTGTTTCTTTCTCTCACACGCATATGGCTGAGGACTTCACTATATACTGTACTATTAGACTGTATAAATCTCTTTTGCAAACATTTTTCTTACATATACAGGCACTCACATACACACACAGGATATAATCCGCAAAATCTCACATTGACGTACATGTTGGGGTCACTCACATGTTGGCGTGGGCTGTGAGTTCTGTACTCCTGGTGTGTGTTTTTCTGATTTGTCTCATTCAATGCCTGCTCTAATCCTATTTGTGAATGCGTGTTTGTAAAATCTCCTCTTGCTTTCTACCTCTTGCCTGCCCGTTTTCATGCTATTGTCCTCATCTATTCATATGCCTCTCCCAACCAAATCTGAGGTCCATAATGTATCAGCTTGCACAAATCAATGGGTCCTCAGGGTTGATAGTGTGCCATTTTTAGACCGTGCCCAAGGTTGATGGAATGGGCTCATGGAAAACAGCCTGTGGCTTTGACCTCTAAATAAAACTACTATGCTGAATTTATTTCGGTCAGTCATTTTCCTCAAAATAAGCACATGATCCCATGTGTGATCATAGCGGCAAGATTTGCTTTCTCTTTTGGATCATTGTTTTTTTCCAGCTTTTAGTTGCTTTGTTTATGCCTTGTTTATTGTCTGGTTCTTCTGAGGAGTATATTCAGGATGAGCTAATTTTAATACTCATTTACATGTTGCCTCCTGACTTAATAACATACTATACGCAAATGCAAACACGAATGCAGTAAATTGCAAATGCATGGTACGGTTTTTGGCTGTAACAACCTTTGAATAAAGACCAATGCCAAAAACCTGGCAAATACAGTTCAGTATCATCCTCAAAGGCACATTTATCAGCCGGTACCTTGTAAACACAACTTTGTTAGAATCGGAAGTTAGCATCTCTCTGGTTCTCTCGACAAAAAGCTGATAATATTTTTTTCCTTTCGCTTTTGAATTATTTCAGAAAAAAAAGATCTGTGACCAACAAAAGTTTACGATTCTTGCACGTTTTTTTTTTTTTTTTTAGATCTTGACAAATAAACACAACTTTGAAGCTTACGTTTAATTGCCAGAAGTGAAAAGCTACAGTTAGGTTATAAATGAACTAGACCATGGTCATAACTTTTACCATCACCATCACTAAGCTTCTAACAACTCTATATCTTTATCTAAAATCTACAAGTTGGAAAGTTGCATTTGAATAGCTTGCAAGGGTGCAAGTGTAAACACAAAGAGGCTGTAAAAGCAGAATATTGAGTAGATGAATTTACTTTTTTAGCATCATGACGTTTAATTTCCCAGACAATCTCTGCAGTCTTATTTCGCCCCTTGTTACCAACCATCTTTTTCAAGACACCCAAAAACAGCACGAAAGCCTATTGAGCTTGTGTTGACCACAGACCTTGTTTCAGGCATTTTACCAAAAATCATTCAAAATACCAATTGACTTCAAGGGTTAGTTCCCCCAAAATAAAAATTCTGTCATTAATTACTCACCCTCATGTCGTTCCAAACATGTAAGACCTTTGTTCATCTTCGGAACACAAATGAAGATATTTTTGATGAAATCCAAGAGCTTTCTGAGAGCCTGCATAAACAGCAATGTAAAGCCCCGTTTCCACCGCAGGAACTTTACCCAGGAACTAGGGACTTTGGGTTGGTACTCGGTGTGTTTCCACCGCAGGAACCAGGATCTAAATAAAGTTCCGGGTAAAAAAATTGCCCCTCAGAAAGTCCCTGCTCGCGAGGTAGTACTTTTCAAAGGTCCAGAACTTTCGGGGCAGGACTTGGGCGCTAAACATGCTGATTGGTTGAGTTCACACAGCATTGTATTTTAACAACCATTTATTTGGATAATTTTCAAAATATTACTGTTATTGTGTCATGAAATGTAGTTTTAAAAGTATTTCAGGTGAGAATGTAGTTCTGAATGTAGTAGAAATGTGTTTCGCCGATTCTCCACGCTGAGCTCCACGCGATCAGCGGGCGCTCAGTATCATGTATCCCGACGAGAGCAGCCTCAACTCGGCTAGTCCTTCTGACATTTGCCGCTGGCTCTGATGTCTCTTTAGTGGTTAAACATAAGATATCATTTGTTTTGGGTAAATCTAACAGGTAATCTTTGGTCTTTATTCTATTAATCTATTAATATGTTAAAAAGAAAATAAAAAGAGGCAATACTGTTTGATATAATATTTCATTTCATTTCATTGTAATGTAGGCTATATACATTGCCTGAACTACATTTCTGCGGCTATTAATATGTTTAAATGAAAACGAAAGGAGGCAGTGGTGTTTGATATCATATTTCGTCTTATTGTAAATACAGTGAGAAAAATTGCAGTAGCCAAGGCGAGCTGAATGATGTTATCAAGTATGCTGCTGTTTGCAGAATTACCGGACTTGCGTCGTTCCGTGCGCGGGAGTCCCGAGTCGAACTTGCAAAGTCCGAATTACCGAGGATGCAAGTCCGAAATTTGCGTACTTGGTATTGAGAAACGCGCGCAGACCTACGTCACCAGACTATTTGCCTATTCTTCACGGTACTTTAGACCGCGATTGAAACGCAGACAGCAACAGGTCTGGGGGACAGCAACAGTTCCTGGGACAAACTGTTCCAGGTAATTTCGGTGGAAAAGCGGCTTAACTGACACGTTCAAGGCCCAGAAACGTAGTAAGGACATTGTTAAAATAGTCCATGTGACATCAGTGGTTCAACTGTAATTTTATACGTCAGAACACCAGCTCCTGCGTCAGCAGCACCACACGCATGCGTCATGGTATATCGTGAACGCGTGTTGAAGACTGACATGGAAGAGAAGAAATTATTGAATAAAGTCATTATTTTTGTTTTCTTTGCGCACAAAAAGTATTCGTAAAGCTTAATAAAATTAAGGTTTAACCACTGATGTCACATGGACTATTTTAGCAATGTCCTTACTACCTTTCTGGGCCTTGGAACGTGTCAGTTGCATTGCTCTCTATGGAGGGTCAGAAAGCTCTCGGATTTCATCAAAGCTATCTTAATTTGTGTTCCGAAGATGAAAAAAGGTCTTAAGGGTTTAGAACGACATGAGGGTTAGTAATTAATGACAGAATTTTCATTTTTGTGTGAACTATCCCTTTCAGGATAATGGAACTGTAAGAGCAAAAACACCAACTTGTTTCTGGGTTTAAGGCTTGTTCCTGCAAAACCCTGTTCGAACTGCTGCTTTTTGTGGGAAGTATTCACTCGTATTAAACATCAAACTTCCTCCGCAAGAACTGTTACTTCACCATTAAAGTAGTTGACCTAGAAGAGTAAACAGATTATAGAACAGGGGTCATCAGACGTCTGTCCTGCAGAGTTCAGCTCCAACCCTAATTAAACACACCTGAACCCGCTAATCAAGGTCTTACTAGGTATACTTGAAACTTCCAGGTGAGTGTGTTGAGGCTAGTTGGAGCTAAACTCTGCAGGACACCGGCCCTCCAGGATCAAGTTTGGTGACCCCTACTATAGAAGAAGACAGCTTGCTTTACTGCTGTAGCGCCCCTTGTGGCAACTCTGAGAATACAGGGAGAAGACAAGTGTGTATTGGCGCATTTTAGAACCCAGTGACATGAATTCGAGCATTAGTGTTAATTTGCTTGCATACAGTATGTTTTAGTCGTTACTGCCATCCCATCTTTTGTGTTTCACTTCCTATATCTTTCTTTTTTCCCCCCTCTCTTTCATTTTCTGTACTTTCAATTTCAGCCTCCCTAATATTATAACATTTTGTCTCTGTTCCTCTTTCTCTATAACCTCTCTCTCCTCTGTGTGTACTTACTCTGCCGCCTCTTGCATTGCTCTCTCTCTCTCTCTCTTTCTCGTGTGGTTGGCAGGTGTAACTCCAGATGCCTTGTGGTTGTTGAACTTACCTTCTGCATGATGGACGCCCTCCTCACCCCCCTCTGTTTTTCGTCTCCGAACGGCACCTTTCCTTCTCCTCCTCCTCCTCCTCCTCCTCCTGTGGGCAATAAGTGGGCTAAAGCATGCCCAACCGGCCAAGATCCTTGGCCTTTCCTTCTTGTCAAAGCTGAACTAAGTCTCTCTTCTATCTCGCAGCACTATAATAATCTGTCAGTCTGTAGTATGTCAATAGAGAGATCTCTTCTTGTCTGTCAGTCTCTTTAACTGTTTGTCTGTTCATCTGGGATGTAAGCTGCCACTATGTCTTTGTGTCTCTAATTAACTTCCAGTAGAGCTCCTGCTGTATAAAGCTCTCTCTCCTAGTAAACACTCTCTGTTTTCCTGCTCAGTTACTCCAGAGGGACTATCCTCTATTTACCTTCCCATCTCTAACACTGACTGGAATTTTCATCTCAGCTATATTGTCTTAATTCCGCTGCTTTGGTGTTTAAGCAATAGTTCATCCAAGAATGAAAATTCTGTTATTATTTGCTCACCCTCATGTTGTTCCAAACCTATTCGCTTTTTCTCCACTGAACACAAATGGATTTT
>NW_015657514.1:266404-270729 GCF_001515625.1 Sinocyclocheilus rhinocerous
AAACGTAGTAAGGACATTGTTAAAATAGTCCATGTGACATCAGTGGTTCAACTGTAATTTTATACGTCAGAACACCAGCTCCTGCGTCAGCAGCACCACACGCATGCGTCATGGTATATCGTGAACGCGTGTTGAAGACTGACATGGAAGAGAAGAAATTATTGAATAAAGTCATTATTTTTGTTTTCTTTGCGCACAAAAAGTATTCGTAAAGCTTAATAAAATTAAGGTTTAACCACTGATGTCACATGGACTATTTTAGCAATGTCCTTACTACCTTTCTGGGCCTTGGAACGTGTCAGTTGCATTGCTCTCTATGGAGGGTCAGAAAGCTCTCGGATTTCATCAAAGCTATCTTAATTTGTGTTCCGAAGATGAAAAAAGGTCTTAAGGGTTTAGAACGACATGAGGGTTAGTAATTAATGACAGAATTTTCATTTTTGTGTGAACTATCCCTTTCAGGATAATGGAACTGTAAGAGCAAAAACACCAACTTGTTTCTGGGTTTAAGGCTTGTTCCTGCAAAACCCTGTTCGAACTGCTGCTTTTTGTGGGAAGTATTCACTCGTATTAAACATCAAACTTCCTCCGCAAGAACTGTTACTTCACCATTAAAGTAGTTGACCTAGAAGAGTAAACAGATTATAGAACAGGGGTCATCAGACGTCTGTCCTGCAGAGTTCAGCTCCAACCCTAATTAAACACACCTGAACCCGCTAATCAAGGTCTTACTAGGTATACTTGAAACTTCCAGGTGAGTGTGTTGAGGCTAGTTGGAGCTAAACTCTGCAGGACACCGGCCCTCCAGGATCAAGTTTGGTGACCCCTACTATAGAAGAAGACAGCTTGCTTTACTGCTGTAGCGCCCCTTGTGGCAACTCTGAGAATACAGGGAGAAGACAAGTGTGTATTGGCGCATTTTAGAACCCAGTGACATGAATTCGAGCATTAGTGTTAATTTGCTTGCATACAGTATGTTTTAGTCGTTACTGCCATCCCATCTTTTGTGTTTCACTTCCTATATCTTTCTTTTTTCCCCCCTCTCTTTCATTTTCTGTACTTTCAATTTCAGCCTCCCTAATATTATAACATTTTGTCTCTGTTCCTCTTTCTCTATAACCTCTCTCTCCTCTGTGTGTACTTACTCTGCCGCCTCTTGCATTGCTCTCTCTCTCTCTCTCTTTCTCGTGTGGTTGGCAGGTGTAACTCCAGATGCCTTGTGGTTGTTGAACTTACCTTCTGCATGATGGACGCCCTCCTCACCCCCCTCTGTTTTTCGTCTCCGAACGGCACCTTTCCTTCTCCTCCTCCTCCTCCTCCTCCTCCTGTGGGCAATAAGTGGGCTAAAGCATGCCCAACCGGCCAAGATCCTTGGCCTTTCCTTCTTGTCAAAGCTGAACTAAGTCTCTCTTCTATCTCGCAGCACTATAATAATCTGTCAGTCTGTAGTATGTCAATAGAGAGATCTCTTCTTGTCTGTCAGTCTCTTTAACTGTTTGTCTGTTCATCTGGGATGTAAGCTGCCACTATGTCTTTGTGTCTCTAATTAACTTCCAGTAGAGCTCCTGCTGTATAAAGCTCTCTCTCCTAGTAAACACTCTCTGTTTTCCTGCTCAATTACTCCAGAGAGACTATCCTCTATTTTCCTTCCCATCTCTTAACACTGACTGGAATTTTCATCTCAGCTATATTGTCTTAATTCCGCTGCTTTGGTGTTTAAGCAATAGTTCATCCAAGAATGAAAATTCTGTTATTATTTGCTCACCCTCATGTTGTTCCAAACCTATTCGCTTTTTCTCCACTGAACACAAATGGATTTTTTTCTTGATATTGACTATATCTGTCAAGCTACCATAAAAAATAGTCCACGTCTTGCATTATATTCCAAGTCTGTATAAAAGAGCTGTGTAACGAGAAAATACACGCACATTTGGAACGACATGAGATGAATCTTTAATGGAAGACAGAACTTAAGAATAAACCTTAGCCAGAGTAGATATTAAAGATAATTAAAACAACGCCTACTCTAATGTCTGTGCTTAACATACTGTACATCCTAAATAAAAGCAATGTTCTGGGTTCAATACAAATTAAACTCAACAGCATTTTTGGCATAATGTCAATTATGATTAAATTATATTATATTATATATATTTATATATAATATATATAAGGTTTCAATAGTATCGCCACAAGTCTGAAGACAAAACAATAGAATAATAGCAGAATATAGCTTAATTTATGAAAATGACTATTTTGTCTTGTGGACTATATATAAAAATGTTATGTGAAATAACACATAAAACATAAAATGAACTGAGGGATGAGACTAAAATGATATGCGGTGCAAATCACCATTATGCCACAAATGCTGTGAACAGAGCTTCTCTTGTATTGAAGTTGGCATGGTTGTGTTGTTCAGCTTCTGTATAGACAAAGTCTTGCTTTCCACACACTTTTTCAAACATTTCATATTGACCATTATTGTGACCACTGTATATAGTAGAACACTAGAGAGGTAGATGAGAGGGATGAGATAGGACGAATAGAAGCATGTCTGTAGAATTTGATGCTCTTGTTTTCTTTCTCCTACTAACATGTTCTCTGGTGTGTTGCTGCATCTTGTGTCTTTCATAACTTCTAATAAAACTGACTTTGCTCACCACAGCCTCTGTCTGTGTGCTCTTTCTCTTCATCTGTTTTTGAATGCATATGTGTGTTTTTCTGGTGAAATATTGAAGCCTGATGTTGGTGTGTGTTTGTGAGTTGGATGTGTTGTGGCTGACTGCTGTAACAGCTTGTCTTTTTAATGGAGGTGTTGGTCATGATTTTTCTGGGTCAGTGTTGCATCTTCTTCAGCCCTCTCCTTCCTTCCCCCTCCATCAACCCCTCCTCGCTTTCCTGGATGAATAGTCAGGCTCAGGGGTCAAAGGTGAGAGGTCGCAGCAGAGCAGACTGTGGTAAAGATCGCAGTAGCGGGAACCCACAGGATATTTCAGGGTTCATACGATCATAGGAAATTTTCAAATATTGGGATTTGAAGGATTTTTAAAATTGGGATTTTGCATTTCAATTTCTGTAGTGAATATAAATCTTTCTAGTTATGCTCAGCTCATCAAATGTTTCATTAGCTAGAAATTGCTGTTTTGTGAGTGCAGTCTCTATACAGTTTTAATATTTTTATAAATAATTTATTTAATAATTTGTGAGTGCAGTCTCTATACAGTTTAAATATTTTTTGTAAATAATTATTTATTTAATAATTTGTAATCGTTCTTATGTCGTAATCAGGAATTACTGGAGTGTCATTAAGAAATGGTGAATTTTTTTATTAATTTAATAAAATATTTATTAATATTTATTCCAATAAGTTTGTAAATATGTTTGTATATTTATTTAAATATGCTTGTAATCCATTTTGAACTAGCTTTAAATTCGAACTAAATCTAATTTTTGTTCTACTTTTGAATTTGTTAAAAGAAAATGTCCTAAAGTTGTGAATGAAGATAAATAAGGACTCTGTTTATTCTTTCTAGAAATATGAAAATAGCAAAAATTTAGCTGTGGTCATGTGTAAGCCATATTTAAAGAGATTCAAGAGATTCAGCATTTTAGGTAAATTAATTAGGTTAATTCATTATTATTTTTTTACGCTTTGGAATTTAGCCATTTGTGGTGAAAGGTTAAATGGTTCATAATATTATTGTGCAAATAACCTTAAAAGGGATAGTTCACCCAAAAAATA
Organism: Sinocyclocheilus rhinocerous; assembly: GCF_001515625.1. Taxonomy (NCBI): domain Eukaryota; kingdom Metazoa; phylum Chordata; class Actinopteri; order Cypriniformes; family Cyprinidae; genus Sinocyclocheilus; species Sinocyclocheilus rhinocerous. The sequence continues at coordinate 270,150 of NW_015657514.1, forward strand.
AATTGTCGTCATTTGCTTACCCTCATATTGTTCCACTTTAATTTAAAAAATTTTTAAAAATCTTTAAAATTTTCAAGCTTTAAAAAGATCATAAAAACATTGTGAAGTATCGCATACGACTCAAGTGGAATAATCCAAGTCTTGTTCATCATATAACTATATGACTTATAGGTTATGGTTTGGAAACAAGAAACTTGCAGAATTTTGCATTCATCATTTTTGGGTGAACTGTCCCTTTAAATCTAACACCCCCAAGGACCATTTTTACAAAAGCAGGTAAGTGGTCATAGCCTGAGTGTGCTTAATAATGAGCATGTGTCAGTGGACGATGCCCTCTTTTATGGCGTTATTTTAATGACAAATGTCGAGAGCGTATTATTGTAGCGCGAAAGCACATTAATATAATGCGCGAGCGCGAATCTCTCCGCTCGCGCGTGGATTTCTTTTGCTCTCGCACAAAACCGCACTTAAAACGTGTCTCTCCTCTCACTCAAACTGTGTCCTGTGCACTCTCAAATCTCTGTGCTCATGCACTATAGATATTAATTATTTTCGCACCTGAATTAAACGTTGTCAAAAC
>NW_015657514.1:271017-280682 GCF_001515625.1 Sinocyclocheilus rhinocerous
AGATTTGAGAGTGCACAGGACACAGTTTGAGTGAGAGGAGAGACACGTTTTAAGTGCGGTTTTGTGCGAGAGCGGAGAGATTCGCACTCGCGCATTATATTAATGTGCTTTCGCGCTACAATAATGCGCTCTCGACATTTGTCATTAAAATAACTCCATATCTTTCACTAATGTGCAGTGTGTAAATGAGCATATGTGGTTTGACGCTGTAGCTTTTCTGTTCGCAGGACGGCTCGGGCTCGCTGAAGCGCAGTGGTTCCTTTAGTAAACTGCGGGCCTCTATCCGGCGCAGCAGTGAGAAACTGGTCCGCAAGCTCAAAGGAGGCAGCTTACGAGAAAACGAACCCAAAAACCCGGGGTAACTATCACCACTTCCCTCCCTATTCTCAGACCAAACCTCCCCTTTCCAATATCCCAAAACCTTCCCACTACGGACTAAACAATGGCTGGCAGGCGTGCGTGACACTGACCATTAAACCTCCAACACAACATACACTGGAATAGCAGACTGACTTGTGGTTTAAAAACTGGGGAAGGGAAATGCTCAGTCAGACTTTTGGGAAGACAGTGTTCAGATTTTTTGATTAGAGTTTTAACTAAACTCTGAAGTAGATCTCAAAGAGCTTTAGGATCCTAGAGGGACAGAATGATCTGTATCACCAGATATCTGTCTGGAATTATGTCATTAGGCTTTCTAAAGGGTCATTGGGACTGTAAATATGGAAAGGCTGAAGCGAATTAAGGTGAATGTCCGAATCTGAATTATTCTTTTAACACTGGATGACACCAAAAAAAATTATTTTTCCCATCTCAAAGTTTTTAAAAGGGATTTATAGAATTATCTCTTTAATGTGTGGGGAGGTTTACTACATGGAGATGGGATTTTGCACATTGTGATGACATTATATTGAAGGAAAGTCCTCGGCCGGTATATGCGAAGTTCTCTCTCACCCAGTTTTAAGTGGGTGAAGGGATTTGCTTGCTTTATTAACTGGGCTATTTTTTGCACATGTACAAACCTGCGTAACCCTGAATTGACATCTAACGTGACAGGTGACATTGTGATGCAGTGTGTTGAGGTCAACGCACCTGTGTCTGTTACTGGGGTTCCTGTAGCATCTGATTTGCCAGATGTGACTAACTTTCTCTCCTTACCCTGTAAAATGCAATTTATGTTTTTATTTATTCCTTGCATTTTAACTTTATTTTCTGGCCAGTGTTATGATTATTTTATGCCTTTTTGCTTGGTGACTTTTCTCGATGCCTTTTCATGTCTGCTTGGATCTGTTTTTTTTATTTGAGGACTTTTATTTCTCTGTGCTGTGTTGTACATTTGTTTCATTTTGAATAAACATTTCCATGCAAATGTGCTGTCTGCTGCATGCCTGTTTCCTCCATTTTCTGTCTTGTGGTCTCATTTGCTGTGTTACCCAAATTTTTTTAACCTCTCTTCTCATCTTATACCTTTTGTCTACCAACACCCTGGCAAAGGTCTTCTTTTTATTGTTTGAAATTCCCTTTACAAGTGACCCTTTTTGCAGGCTGTGACACGTTCCCACTGTTGTTAATATAGTAAATGTAGAATTTTTTATATTTTCATTTTTTAAAGGAATGTACATTTGTAACACTATACTTTGGGTAATATTACCTTCTGACCACCATGATATCTCAATATTTTTTTTCCTATCATGGATTTTATTTCGTTTATTTATTTCGCTATTTGAGCAAAGAGAAAGGCAAAAAAAAAAATTTTTATTTTAGTCTCCAGTTCACTGTACGTATAGAAATGTAGCCAATTATGACAAATTCTGCATCTGAGAATCTTGAAAATGTGAAAACAGTCCATCGCAGATCCTGTTTCGTGTCTGTTTAGTATATAATTTTGTGCAGTGTTATTAAAAACCATTTTTTTCAGTCCTAAAGGAATAGTTTACCAAGAAATGAACGTTCTGCTATCATATAATGACCCTCATGTCTTTTCAAACAGGAATGATTTTATTACCTGTCGATCTCCAGAAAGGACAAGAAAACAGCATAAAAAAAAACTAAAAGTGGCCCAATCAACAACTATATATATATATATGTATATAAGACTATTTTAAAATAATTTTGCATCCTTCATATTCAAACTAGCATGTCATGCTTGGTTATATATATCCGAAAACCAATGGCATTTTGACATCAACAATGTCAAACTTGGTGTAATACATTTACATGCAATTTATTAATTTGTTTGTGAAAAATAGAAACATAGAACGTGCTTGAAACAACATGGGGGTGAGTAAATAGACACATTTGACATAATAATAAGTGACAAATCAGAGGATAAACAGAGGATTGAATTGTAATATCTCAGCCATAATGTTAGCACTGGACATTTAAACATATTTTTTTGTTCTCTATAAAAATATTTATTTGTGAGTAATGGGAGATTTGTCAAACTAAATGGCGAATGACTAATATAACACAGTATGTCATTGCATGTGTTTCCACTGTGCTTTTTTTATCTCATTTCATATTGTAAGGTAACATCATTGAGTGAAAGTTGCATTAACATGTTTTAACCCACACATTCCCATCCCACAAACCCCACCGTGACCCCTCACCCCTGGCCTTTGACCTAACTGACGTGCTTGCATGTGGCTCTCTCGGAAGCAGCATGAAGAGGGCCAGCTCTCTTGGAGTTCTCAACGAGCCGGATAAACCTGTGGCTGAACTCAAAGTAAGACAACTTCCTTCACTGCTCTCTGCTGACAGCTTTCTCTTCAGTTTCTCACTCAATCTGCTCTTGTCTCCATATTGAATATATTTGTTCATTTCGGTCTCACACAGTACCTCCTGCTCTCTTTGTTTTGTTTTTCTGGCCCATCTGTCACTTTACAGTCTTTCAGTCTCATACTCTTTGTTTTTGGGGGCATCTATTATCAACACATCCACAGCTCTATCATTTACCATATTAACACACATTAATGAAATGAATGTGTGAGATCTCACAGAAGTCACAGACTAACACATTTAGTTTGCTAAAATCCTTCGTAACCACTGATGGTCTTGGGTTACAAAATAAGCATTTTGTTAGGAAACAATCCTAAAGTTGATGCATTGTTTAGTGCATTTATAATGTCTAAAGAGAAGTGTGTAGGACACTCAACAATAGTATTTCAGATGATCTTTTTCCAATTGTTTGTTCAGTTCTTTGGTCTAAATCTTTCTTTTAAGGATACTATGTAATGAAAAGGTCATTTTTAATATATTTTTGTGAGTCCACGTCTGTTAGCCCTGCAGCTATCTAAATGCTAACATACTCCTAAAAGTTTTATAACATTTTAGCAGTTAAAACGTACAGTCTTTCTTTTTTTGTCCAATAAAATGCTTTCTAGAGCTCTTCCCCCTAAAACATGTTGCCAGCTAGCATTAGCAAGTAGCAAATCATGGTTCGCAGCTGTGTCGTAAACTAAACCTAAGGTCTGAAATGAAGTGAAATGAACTTTATGACTGATAAAAAAAAAAAATATATATATATATATATATATATATTGAATGTGTATAGTACGAATTAAATCTGGACGTTCTACATTCTGTATGTAGTCATTGTCATGTGACTTACGCATTAGTTGCATCACTTCACTGTCATTTGTCGTGTGGCTTTATTATGGTATAGTTAAGTGTCAATTAGACGTGCACTTCAGAATCTCATGTTGCATGCTAGTTTTCACATATTATATAGTATAGGAAGCCCTTTATGTCCCACCCCAATTTCCTGTTTGAAAAAGAAATACTGTAAAAAAAAAATAAATAAAAAAAAAACTCTTCGAATTTCATTGGCTCTGTAAGTACTGCTTGGCCTGTTCTTGTTTCTCTTTGCGGGCTTCTTTCAGGTCACACCCTTCACCCAAATATGGCTACTTCCCTACTGTATAGTATTGATTCTTGGTCTTTTTTGCTCTGATTCCCACAACTCTGTGTCCTGGCAAAATGTCCGCTAATGCAATTTTCAACGTGTTCATTGATAATGGTATTAAATGGTATAAAATGTCAAATAGACTGCAAAACAAAGCTACAGTAGCCTATACAATTTTCTTGTAGTGATTCAGTTTACAAGAAGGTATGATGGATTTTGAGAGTGACATTACCCTGAACTTACTTCAGGATTTATCCGGGTCCATGTATTGTCTCTTTCTTTTCATTTCCATCAGGAACGAAATAATCGTCTAAGGAAGTCGCGAGACCTGAGTTCCAGTCACACTGACCTGGCGCATTGAAGGTCTGCTGTTGGACGTCCCGATGAAGAGAGGTACTAAGAGGTCTCATCATCAGGCTGAAGTGAACTGTGTTTTTGACAGGACTACCTTCTCCAGAGGTTACTTTTGCTCTCGTGTCTCTGTATATGTATTTAATTTCTGGTAAGTTAGCTGTAGAAATGACAACTGATGTAAAAACTCAACCAGAACCAAAGTGCACAACAAATTTGAGATTATGATGAAAATGTCAAAAACCAGAAAATCGATAATGCTATTCATACTCCGGTTGAGACTAGACGCTCTTAATGGCATTTTTGCTGCTTTCATGTGGTTTATTTTTCTTTTGTTTTATTTTGAGATGTACTTTGACGCTTTTTTGAAACCAGCAACTATAGGACTGTTTTTATTAATGAAGGATTATAATGACAGAGGTGTGCATATTTGTGTGTTTATAGACACAAAATTGTTTGGAGGGGTTTTTTTTGTACCACTTTCCCTCTTTGTGACTTAATATTCTGCTATTGATGACTTTAATGTTGTTTATACTTTGAGTTACACTAGAGGACCATGATGCTAAAGTATGGATTCAATCAAACTTATTCCCTCGATAAAGAGAGAACTGCACCGTGTTTATGAAGGTCTACGTTTACATGAGTGATGGTTCAGTGATGCACATTTTCTTATTGCTGTTGAGAAGTGGAAAGGGATCTGGTTTATAATGAAAGAAATAGGAAAATAGTAAAAAAGAAAATAATTTAAAGTGGTTACTGTCGTTGAGATCTATGTGGATTAAATCTCAGGACTGAAAGAACGGATTCATTATGCAAAGTAACTGCACTTTGAACGATCTCAAAGGATAATGTTACACTATCAACCCTTTGCATGTTACAGAACTAAATTGAGGTGATTACTTCAGTTTTAATCGGTTACATTTGGTTTATAGATGCTTTTGGTTGATCTGTAAACTGAATATTACAAGTTTTCATGAACAATAACAACAGGAAGTCTTTCTGTTATTTGTGAGGTAAAGCAACGCTGTTATCTAACATGAGTTATAAGTACTGCTACTCCAGATAAAAATGCACTGGAATATGATTTCTGTTCCCAGATGTTTAACTACAGTACCTGTTTGAAAGCGGTGTGCCTTGTGAGGGCCTCAGGCAGGTTCTTACTAATGACTGTGGAAGTTACTGATTTTGAGTGTGACAGCAGAACAGTTTGAGCTCTGTAAGGTCAAATGTCGGTCACGGTTTTACGAAGTAAATATTAATTTTTAATACTGTGGTCAAATAAAAGCCCACTATATATATCAGTGTATCATGTCATGGATTTATGCTAATATAGTGCACTGCTCAACTGGCCTACTTGACTTTGTTTCTACTTTCTTTGTTCTCTTTATCCATGTAACTCTTTCTATGTAATATATTACTGTCTCATGCAGTAATTAGTTCATCTTGTGTGTACAAGTGTTTTTTCTGTATAAAACGCATATTAATGCTCTGCATTGTGACAATGTGCAATAGGGTAGCTGCTGTGTGTTGGCTGGTTTTGATCTCGCATGCAATGTTTTACTGACAAAAGCTGGAATATCTGCTTGGCTTGTGTTTCGGTTATCTTTGTACTCTAAACGAATAAATATATCATTTACATTTTTGTACATCGAGTATTCAGTAGTTTTATGTCACTAATTTGAGCTTTGTTACACACTTGTGGCACATATGTGCCTTTCACATGTTCAAATTTGATTTTCAGATGGTTTATGTTTTGCGTTTTTGACTGTTGATCAGTTTGTTGTATTTAGCCGTCATTGCGTTTTTTTTTTTAAAACGGGGTTACTGATGTGGCACTCACTCCCAGAGGTCTTTAAAGGCAGAGTAAGCGATTTCTGGTAGCCAATGTTGATATTTGAAATCACCAAAACAAACACGCCCCTACCCCAAAAGGGTCTTGCCCCTATTTTGATAGCTCCGCCCCACATATACGTACGCAACCCAGGCAATGATTAGTTCTGTGAAACAAAGCAAAACCAATGTTACACCATGTCTACGGACGTGAGCGGCGCGGCAAGGAAACTGCTGCCGGGTTTTATTTATGACGTGCTGACACAAATTTCAAATGGTTTTCAACGGTCGTTTGATCGCGTCCAGTGTAGGCAGACTTTAGCTGTTGTAGACACAGTGTTACTCACCTATTGAGAAGAAACAAAGCAACCTCGACGTCCGATCGCAGGCCTCCGCTCCTTGAGTTCTCTCCAGCGCTGGAAAGCTGATCCGATATTTACACGGGTCCTACTTCTTGCCTTATCCTTCCGCAGACGTTTTCCTCTTTTGTTTTTTATCCACCATCTCTATCTCTCTGTCGCTCGGCTCGGCTAATGTCCGTCCCATGCACTCAACGCGCTCTCCTCCACATCACGAGTAGACACGCCCCTTATTGCTGATTGGCTACAAGTTTGCTTTGCTATTCGGCCCGATTTAGTTTTCTAAAGTGTTTTTGAAAAATCACATACCCTGCCTTTAATGCTCAATCCATATGCAATTGCATTGTTTTTGTTTATTTTCTTTACATTTTGTAACCCTAAATTGCTAAATATACACTCGAAAGTTACAATTAATATTACCAAGAGACAATATAGCATAAAAATTAAGGACAAAAAAACTGTATGTAGTATGTAACAGCAGGGACTGTTGTGACCTGTGTGATATAACCCTGACATTTCTTTTTGTGATTGTTGATGTTGCATTTCTACTGTCTGTCTCTGTCTTCTACCATTTGTGTTCATAATGTTTTGTGTCCTGTTGTTATACGTGTGTATATTTGTGTGTATTCAGAACTTCACACTGGACTTGTGTATATTCCATTTTCTCAGGCTGCCGCTGTGCTGGCTACACTTCATTTGCTGCCATGTTTGTGGTGATGTGTGTTGCTCCGAATATCTTATGGTAAAGTGTACATACTTGAATAAAGACAACAGAAGTACTCTACTCCTGTAAGATTTTCTGGGTTCTGGTTCCCCCTGTTGGCGAGTCGAATTGTATTATAACTTTTTCCTGGTCATTCTAAGTATTTTATGTTCTGTGCTCTGTGCTTTTTTATGGGGTGTGTGATGAAATGTATTGATTTATCTTTACAATCTTACCTGGAACACAATGGGGAGGAGAAAATCATTTCTAGCACATGGCAAACAGCTACAGATAGTTGGAAGAGAAACGACTTTAAGGGATAGTTCACCCCAAAATTAAAGTTAGTTACTCTCAGGCTGGCTGTCCAAGATGTGGATGAGTTTCTTCATCAGAACAGATTTGGAGAAATTTAACATTACATCACTTACTGACCAATGGATCCTCTGCAGTGAATGGGTGCCGTCAGAATGAGAGTCCAAACAGCTGATAAATACATCACAAGTAATCCACAAGACTGCAGTACATCGATTAATGCCTTGAGAAGTGAACAGCTGCATGTGTGAAAGAAACAAACCAATCATTATGACACTTACTGGCTAAAATACAAGTCCTCTGTCCATAATATGGCTTTTCCAGTTAAAAAGTTGTCTCCTGAATCAGGAAAGAAATATGCACAGATCCAGCACCATTTACAAGCCAAAACAGTTCTAAACAAATGTGTCATTGGATTTTGATATAAAAGGACAACTGGGCATGGACTTTTTCACTGGAGGAAGCGTTATTATGGATTATGGACTGATATTTAAACTAAGGTTTAAAGTTAAAATGCCTTGATGAATGTTTCTTACAAACAATCAGGTTTTTACTTCACAAGACAATTGATGGACTGGAGTTGTGTGGTTTACTTGTGGGTTATTGTGATGTTTTTATCAGCTGTTTGGACTCTCATTCTGACGGCACCCATTCACTGCAGAGCATCCATTGCTGAGTAAGTGATGTAATGATACATTTCTCAAACTGATCCGATGAACAAACAAGCTCGTCTATATCTTGGATGCTCTGAGGATGAGTACATTTTCAGCAAAATGTATTTTTTGGGTGAACTTTCTTTAAGAGATGTTGGGCCTCATTTATAAAATGTTGCGTATAAACCTTCCTAAATTTGTTCTAAGATCATTTCTCAAAAGTGCGTAAGTGCGATTCAGAGAAAACAAACGTGCGCACGCCTCTCTTCCAGATGTGACATTTATAAATCGCAAATGATCTTGAAATTGTGCGCAGCTGACTCAATACTCAAGTAAATGTACTTAGTTACTGTCCGCCTCTGTAACTTTATCACATTAAAAACTTGTCACTCATGAATCATAACGTATGTCTGCTGTTGAACACTCGTGATAAGTGCGGCTGTCGACGTTTACATCAGCACCAGCGCCTCTGCAGTGTGTGTGTGTGTGTGTGTGTAACGTTATGATGACTGATTGGATGCAGTATACATACTTAGGCTAATTGTTTAACAAAACAAGCCCATGCAATTTATATGTTTGAAAACCGCCAAACTGACCCAAACCAGCCCAAATTTTGTCCACCCGCCCAAGCCAATTTGTACTCGCACAATCAAATTCAAGACCGCCCAATTGGGTGGGAACCCGCCCAATCTGACAACACTGCCTGTCGCCGATCCATCGTGCAATGTGAACACAACAGCAACTGAATGCTACCCCAGATAGTCACGCAGTGTGAAAACAACGGCGATCCGACGACAAATGTGGATGAATGGCTACACATAGATGTGTCCAGAGCTGTGTGAGATCACTATCATCCTGCTTTTGTGGGGGTGGGTAGGGGTGTTAATTTTTTTCCCCATAGGTTTTTAACGTTCTAAAAGCTCTTTATTCCAAAGAATACTACAAGCTAGTCAGTGTATTCAGTAGGTGTAATGTATTCTAAGTTGCTTCAGAAGTATTGCAAGTATTACATATGACAATAAAACTGCATTGACATAAAAAAATAAAATTTACTTTTGGTACTTAAGTACTTTTAAAAGCAAGTACTTCTGTACTTTTACTTAAAAGTCACGTTTTAGAGAAGAAAAAAATCACCTACTGACTTTCAAAGCTGCCACATAGTAACAACTTTCTACTCCGAGGACCTTGATAGAAATGTAGTGGAGTGAAAAGTACAATATTTGTCTTTCAAATGTAGTGAAGTTAAAGTAATAAGTTCCCAGAAAAAATAATACTCAAGTAAAGTACAGATACTCAAAAAGTGTACTTAAGTACAATACTCAAGTAAATGTACTTAGTTACTGTCCGCCTCTGACCAACACACTATTAGATAGATTAAACATAAATGTTCTTTTCTGTAGGCCAGGCCTATATGTTACGATGAAATTAGGTGATGCATGAATTGATATGAATGACATTTTTATTTAACAACTACAATCACAGTATATTGACTGATTTGTTGAACTTCCAACCTTGTAAGCATGTAATAATTATGACAACATAAAGCACTGACAAAT
>NW_015657514.1:280747-314840 GCF_001515625.1 Sinocyclocheilus rhinocerous
AACAGCAACTGAATGCTAAGTTACCCCAGATAGTCACGAAGTGTGAAAACAACGGCGACCCGACGAGTTTGAAAATCGTGCAGTGTGAACTCGGCATTAGATGTTCAAATAGCTGCAGCACTCCGACTTTGCCACAAGGAAAAGTGCGTACGCCTGCTCAGACCCTGACATGACGGTATAAGTACTTTTCCACGTCAAAGACAGTTCTTATAAATATGAACGTTGCCGTGGATTTTAGCGTACGCACGCTCTAAGATCAAATCTGTGTGTACGCACATTTTATAAATGAGGCCCGTTGAGTATAATAGTAAGGTATAAACACAGGCTTTATGTAATAGATAAATATTGCTCAAGTCCAAAACTTGTACTGGCTTTTCAAAACCAAAATGACAATGCTGAGCATTTAGGAAACAAATTTATTGCACATGATGGATGCTTTTATTTGAATAACTTAAATACTTTTAGGCTTCTACTATTCAACATAGTAAAAGTATATTTTGTCATTTTCAAATGGTCAAAACAACAATAACGAATACAGCAAACTAGACTACTAATAACATGATCTTTCTTCAAACAGATACAGAGAAAAACATGATTAAAACAGCATTCCCACATTTCACAACTTAAATCAAACCAGTAATGTTCACTAGACAGCAGTGAGGATATTTAATCACACTCATCTTTGGCTAGATGGACATGTTTTCCCTTATTCAGGCTACTTACAATTGTCTTCAGTTTTCTCTTTTTACAAAAGAGCCAATTCAAAGACAGCAAAGTCTATGTAAAAATATGACAAACCTTATGAAAGTAATGCAAAGATACATAATAAAACTAGATAACCGATCTCCTCTTATTCGTACTGTTGTTGACCCTCTCATTGGTTCATATAGGCAGACCTTTCCTTCAATACTTTCTCTTTTAGATTCAAAGAGATGTAATACTGCTTAACCCCATCTTAAACTGAAGTCCTTCATTTTCCCCCAAAACAACAATACTGATGTCTGATTACCACATGGTTAATATCACCTAAATGCTGCTTTCTTCTTCTTCTACATCCACTTGCCTGTGTGTCATTTGCATCACAGTCATCATAACAGTGTACAGGTGATCCATTCAGAGCTTGCTGTCAATGAACCAAAGGAACTCAGTCATATCTGCATGCACACCAAGATGAAATGATGGAGAAATGATATTCAGTGACTCGCAAAGCCATTCCCATTCCCATATTGGGTGCTAAAAAATCAAGACAAATCTGTGCAACTCTTATGCATAAACAAATTTAACAGTATAAAATGAGTTGAAGTGATGCATTCATCTTAACATAAAAACCCTACCTTTCTCTAGGTCTGTATAAAGAGCCTTGCTTTTATCATGCTTTGACATGCAACATTTCAGTCCACCAAAGGTTTACTTGTTTCAGAAATAATTCAATTCTCGACACAGCTGGGAACGAATGAAATGACAATTGTGAACTATACTGATAGACAATTATGGATATTTCGATATATCATTTGTCTACTGGAGTTGTGAATGCTCATGTGTTTGTCTCCTGACAATACAAACAGAAGGAAGTGCGTCCCCAATTCCCAGATGTTCATGATTGCCTGCCACAAAGTAATTATGAACCAGACCTAAAATGTGTCTGTATTAACAGCAACAGAATCAGTGGGAAGACTAAATATGGTCTCACTGGACAGAATAGCAACAAGATGATGCGAAAAATTTTTTTTTAAATAAATATGCAAACATGTTATCTTCTGCTACTTCTACCAAATACTGTTTTGTAGACATCACAACCATGTACACTACTACACTGCAAATCATACATTATATGCACCTGAGAAGCTGAAACTAACAGCACAAAACACAGAACAATCTGATAGATAATAGAGTTGATGGGACACATACAGACATACAAAAAGCCAGATAAGCTTTTTGGGAGTTAGGTGAATATGTAAGGCACTAAAGTCTCAAATCTCTTCTCCATTTCATCAAGGTGCCTGGAAAAGTCCTGAGGAGTCTTGTTGACGCAACAGATCTATGGGGAAAGTAGCTACCGTAAACCCTCCTCTTCAGTGGCATCACCTTCCTCATTCAAATGTGTGCTTGCAAATTCATGTCTTTAAATCACTTTTATGAGTGCTAAAGCCCCAAATGACTTGTCTAAAAACAAATCACGTTTCCTGGTACTGCAACACCAGTATGTGCAGGATTTTCCTCACCTTCCAATCGTTCTTTCGGAAACTCGCGCTCTTTCTCTGGACTCTTCTGGGTTTCGAGATGATGGATGGAAACAGGAAGAGGAGTTTACAGAGGTGACCGCATTTCCCTTCTGTCCTTTTCAGACAGTGATGAATCCCCTGTATGCTCAGCCCCAAGATCAGGTGTAGACCCTTATCCCTCCTAGATTGGTTGAAGTTTTCGGGCAGGACTATGGGGAGGGGGTTACATGGCAACAGCAATTTATAGTTTGATGAATGGGCCGAAGTGATGGGGCGCTCTGATCTTGGGTGAGGAGCAGGAGTTGGAGGATAGAGATGGAGAAGTGGAGAACGGAGGAGATGACGAGAGGGCATCTGCACTCAGAGAGAACACTGTGGAGATGGCCACATCCACGATGCCTTGACACAGCTCAGGGTAGAGTTTCCTACAACAGGGAAAACCTCAATATCAATATTAAACTTAAGAAGCAATTGTGGGGGGGGGGGAAGCTTTAGCAACTGCAACCGTAGTCCAAAAATGAATGAATTTGCCAGTCAAATTTGCCAGTTTTTTATCTAAAATGTGCTGCGAATTATGCATTACAATTTTTTTGCACAAAACTCCTTGTGGCGACACATGCAGTATGTGGAATACGTAATGCAACAAGCCACTAGATATGAAAATAAGGGACAAAATCATGATCATTTTCACAAGACCGTGTACTCACTGTGCACAGGCAGGTGCCCCGTTGATCTCAATTAGCCAGACTTTAAAGCTTTCGTCCAGCATGAAGTCGAAGCCGAAGAGCTGGAAGCTCTGGTAGGACAGGTGCTTCGTGCTGATGGCTGGCTCGATGCATGTGAGACAGCTCCTGTTGAGACAAGACGCAGGATTTCAGACGAACACCACAGGTAGTTAGACATCCTCAAATGAAGCATTTTTGTAATGGATCAGTGAGCTCAGTCTTGAAGAACAATGTTATAATTGACCTCTGATCTAAATGTTATGTTCATCTGGTTACTGAAGGTCACATTGCCAGTATATAGTAGGGTGCAAATATCTGAGTGAAAATCTGTTTTATTTATTTATTTTACATTAGTTTTAGTTCAAACAGTAGAGTGTGGTGCTAGAAATGCCAAGGTAATAGGTTCGATTTCCAACTGATTTAAAAAAAAAAATAATTATAATAATTGTGTACCTTGAATGCAATGCAATCTCTTTGAATAAAATCCTCAGTCAAATGCATAAATGTAAACATTTAAAACAGAGAAGTGACAAAATGAGTAGGAAATATTCAAGATTCTGCACTAATTCTTCTTGTGAATTTCATGTCAGCTTGTTTCTTATTTCTCAAAAATTTTCACTGACATTTGTAAGCTGTAATGTAATTTGCAACAGCGTTGAACAAAATATCAACTAACTCAAATAAAATAAGTTTAAGTCAAAGTACTAAAACTGAAAACAAATAATAAAAGCACAGATTTACACAAATTTGAATTTAAATAATATAATAATAAAGGTCGATTCAAAATATTAAGAAATACTATAATAGTATACAATGTAATACAATAATGACACTGATTTGTAAGGGGGAATAATTCAAATGTAAAAAAGTAAAACTTTTGGACCCCACTGTACATCTCTAACACAAAAAATCTTTTTTTTCTACCTATATAACTCAATTTGCAGGCACACATGCAATCAGATTTGAAAACAAGGTGAAGGAGCACCTGATGATATGCTTGATCTGAGGTAAAATAGATGTTTCCATGGCAACGCTGTGTGTGGTCAACAGGTACAGTCTGAACTCATCAAAGAACATCTCGTTGCCCTCCTCAAAGCGGCCGTAGTTCTGCGAATGCTCCTTCTGGATGCAGTGATTGGTCAGGTGACTGGTCATGTCCTGCAGATCCGAGCTGTTGTAGGGCTCAGAAGACGTCCTCAACACTCCCTCACGGTACAAGTAGATATTATACTGATGGTCTACAAGCACCCAACTCCTACAGACAAGACTTTATAAGTGCTTTGACTTCATTAGGATGGGGCATTGCAATTCTATGCTTTTCTGTAATCACATCAAAAACATTCTGCACAAAGGATTATCCGTCTCATCGTACCTTATATCAAATTTACGATGGTCCGGCTCCAACAGCAGTGGTCTTTCCAGATACTTCTGAATGACATGCACTTGGCCTTGATTATCGATGAACTCAAGCAACTGGTTCGCATCATGAGATATCAATATACCGGCACCTGAACAAAGGGAGCAATAATCTCATACTACGAAATCGTGTAGCAAGATTACACTTCTTTAAACTTGCCATTTTAGACCGATGGAGATTTGTACCTTTGGCACCTGCTGATGATTTGGCAATCCACACCGTTCCCTCTCCGCTTTCCTTTCTGGAGTTATATGAAGCTAAGAAGACCTCCCGCTCATCTGTCTTTGGGTTGCTCTTCATGTGGCTGATGCCATTGGTGGCCGGGGCAACTGGGGTGTTGAGGTTGGTTGGGTATATGATGTAAGACTCAGGGAACCAGTTACAAAAGTCCTTTAACTCTGGACTGGTCTTGATAATCCTAAACATCAAACATGCTTATTTAAAGGGGTCATATGATGCGATTTCAAGTTTTCCTTTCTCTTTGGAGTGTTACAAGCTGATTGTGCATAGATAAGATCCCTGAAGTTCACAACTTATGAACTGCAGAGTTTCTAACTCTATGACATGGTATAAAGGAAATAAGTGTGATTTGAAGACAACACTCCATTATGCAAACATTATCACTCATAAGATCATTTTAAAAATCTCATTAAAGTCAACTGAGGTTATACAGTAAATCTGAACATGAATTTCTTTCATCTAATATATCTTTAAATAAACAGCGTACTTGACCAGTGAAGCTTTGCGGCACAGTTTATCGGCTCCTCTGTAATAATTCACCAGCTGCATCAGTCCTGGTTCATGACCTGTAGAGGACATTGTATTTGACATTGAAATATCGAAATATTGAGCAGTGAAGGCAGTGTCCTGCAGCTAAAAATACAATTTTGTAACTCAACAACAATTATAATAAAACAATAAAATAACAATAAGAAATGTTGAGCAGCAAATCAGCATATTAGAATTATTTCTGAAGGATCATGTGACACTGAAGACTGGAGTAATGATGCTGAAAATTCAGCTTTGCATCACAGAAATAATTTTTTTTTTTAAATACTGTATATTAAAACAAGTTATTTTAAATTGTAATAACTTTTCGCAATGTTACTGATTTACTGTATTTTTGATCAAATAAACGCACCCTTGAAAATCCTTAATCTTTTCACAATTTTGACAGTAGTGTGTGTGTGTAGTTTAAGTACACATTCTTTTAAGTTGATGTCAACATAATTACATGTTACTACACAGTTACAGCTACAAAGGAATGCAGTTACACTTTATTTAAAGGTGTCCTTGTTACAGTGTGATTATACATTTAAGTACGGAGTATTATTAATTAACTACAAGTTCTTACATGGTTAGGACTAGGATTACTTGTATGTAATTATACATAATTTATTGTTATTATAAAAGTACATGTAACATGTGTAACAAGGACACCTTAACGTTTTACGAATGCACTATAGAGTTGAATCTTTGTGATCAGCATTGATGTGTCCAGTGTTCAATTATGATCAATTATTAATAGTCGTTTCATCATTCGTTATCATTAATTTAACAGCTTGTACTGTCCAAAGTCTCCAATAAAGCACGATGTGCTGAAAATAAGCAGAGGTTAGTAACTTAGGAGTATTATAACAACTTGCTGAAACTTATAACTTTCAATGCAAACATGTATACAGCACGGGGTTATAAAACATATCATATTATGAGATGGCAATGCATGTTTAATATGGAGCTCTTGTTTAAATCATTTACCCAGACGTCCAAAAGGCAGCCGATTTCTCTCTCCCAACATCAAATTAAACCGAGGATTGTCCTTCTTCAGTCGTTTCCATTTTCCAGTAGAGATGAGGATCTTGGCGGCCTCGGCATACACAGTACTGTTATCATCTCTCAAAACAAACGTGTACATCGGTGAACTCATATTCCTCAGTCTTCTGCTAAAAGCCCAGAGGAGTGATGATGATCACACACTAGCTAGCCGACTAACGTTATCTGTCTCCCAACAAAGTAGACCGAAACCGGACATACATGACTTTCTTGATGCTTCTTAGTTGTTTTTGCACAGAGATCTTTACAGTAAATAGTCGCGCTGTGATCCAGACAGAAAAGCAGGGCCGGGCATCTGTAAGTCACCCGCAGTGAATATTAGGGTGTGACTCTTGGAAGGATTTGCCTTCTGGATTCTCGCAGCTAACAGTCTACGCTAGCTTCCTCTCTTCCATGGTTGTCTATGAACAGCAGATTTGAAAACACAGCCCAGTAATAGGCTAGCGCAGTACAGAATCCAAGAATAGATGTCGAATATATAACTATGCATTTAATTCCTCGCTTCCTCTGTAGTCGTCTAGACAGTAGACAGCAGTTTAAATCCCCAGTTGAAGCCTCTTTATCCCAACACGCTCGTGATGTGACGTACCGCTGGGAGTCAACGCACGCACGCCGCACAGACTTGTGGGTACTGTAGTTTTGTGCCACATAAGGGACGTACATTACAGCCCTTACAGCCTTGCTGATGTTCAACAGCACGATCGATGCTGCTAACGATAAAGACATTGTAGTCTGTTTTAGCTATAAATATTTTTTTTTGGCAATATTGGAACAATTGTCATGATCTTCAGAGCAAAAATTATGTAGGCTGCTAAATTATATAAGGAAAAATTATGTTTCGGTAAATAATAATTATGACATAAAAGTCGAAATTATGATATGAGACTTTTTGTGTTATAAATTCGGCTTTTATGTCATAATTATGACATATGTAATAATTTATACTTTTTATGCCGTATGTCATACATATGATTTTTTTTTTCATATGATACACATTTTTCCTTAATTTTGACATTTTATGTAGGCTAATATTTTTTACTTTTCATAAATATAGCTTTTATGTCATAAATCATTTCATACTTTCTTTTTTTTCATAATTTACGTGGTAAATATGACATATATCTCTTTATCTCTTAAGTCTGTATGATTAATATGGTTATATGATGTCAAAATTGTGATTTAGCAACAGACTGTTTTTCTAATGGGGCGGAAATGTAAATAGAGAACATGGAGAACCGTATCTTTACAATGTTATCATAACGTCTGGTCTGATAAAGTCTCTTTTTTTAAGTGCTATCAATGTCTCTAGAATAAGACTGAAGAAGCAATCAAAATCAAAACTTTTATAATCATACGTTTGTGAGTATCACAGTCAACGTGATTTTCAGAACTGGGCTAAATAAATATGTTAACAGAACTGAAATTGCCATTTATTAATTTACTGGGACATCAGTGTTCAGTGTCATACAAATGACATTAGAGAAATCAGTATAATCAAATGAACATTAAAACGAAAATGTAAAAGAAGTGTTCAATAATCTATAATCTATTTCATCTATCTACGGACCAATTTTATTTTATTTTATTAAAATTAATAAATTTTATTTTATTTTATTAAGAAATGTGAAATAAAAAGAAAAATGTGAACCTGCAGGACTCGCAGTGAGTGTGTTTGTCCAGGCGATGGCGCGCGTGATCTTAGTATGCAGCGACCGGAAGCTGCGTGGATCGGCGCAGATCATGCAGGAGGCGCGAGGTTCGGTCAAAGTTATGGTTGTTTTGTTTCACATCGCTGTATAGACTTTCAGCTATTTCTGATCTTTACAGCATTTACACACAAGAAATACGTTTAACCCAGAGGTAGGTTTCTACTTTCCTCGCCCAAAACGAACACGGGAGTGTGTTTGAAGCTGTATTTGTGATTTGTGTTCCTGCTGTCAGCTCACGTTAAGAGATAAAAGAACGTTGTCCTGTCTTTCTGAATATCCTGCACATATTTCCTACTGGGACAATGTGTTAATACCCGCTGAGACACTATTCGTAAGATCGTAATTTAGTACATTAATATAGTTCATGTGAAAGTGGGTTTTCGTGTATTACTTTACTGTCACTTAACGTTTGTGTGGGCATGCTTAAAATTATTGTTAGTAAAGTAAAATTCAAGCGTTTATACACACATATTTTACAAATTAAAGTAATAAGCCATCAAAACAATGAAAAAGCGCCAAGTCACAGGAATTGTGTACAGACAAATCAATCTAATTTGATCTCTGCTCACTAGTCATTCTTTTAACCTACCGTAATTCATGAGGTGCGTCCAGTGGGATGTTTTTAAACACTGTTGAATAAGTTCACATGTATGGTCTACTCTTGGCTGTTTTTCTTCATTATCAAGCCCAACCCATCCATGATTTTTTTTTTTACATTTATTTATTTTTTTAAAGAATAACAACAGTTTTGCAAAGACTCATATGGATATACAGACATTTTATATTTGTCTACAAACCTAATTTCAAAGTTTTGATAAGTCTTATGATTGAAAGATCTTTAAGATTATGAGAAAAAAAATTAGACAAGCATGTTGAAATATTGACTGGTATTGCACTTTATACTATTTCTCTCTCTCTCTCTCTTTCTCTATAGATGCATACATACATACAGTGCATACATATATATCCAGTGTAACTTACTGGTTACTGTCATTAGATGTAATTTATACAGTATATACTAATAAATGACTGTCTCACTTATCAAGACAGTAGGCCTGGGCAATACAGAATGAAGAATATACAGGCTATATATCAGTTATTTTCTGCCTTTTGATGGCATTTAATATATACCAATCGTGACAGCCATTGTAGCAAAGTCAAAATGTTTCAAAAATAGTTTAATGCAAAAGGTATAATACCATTAAAATGATCAAGACATTTTATCCACACTGTTCATCACATAAATGAACACAGGGAAGAGTGATATTTTCGTTAATATTCATTTATATATATATAAAACATATAAATAACAACTTATATATATATAACATGTTTTTTAATACATAAGTTGTGACAGTTTTTTTTTTTTTTTGTCATAATGAAAATTAATCAGTTTTTGAGTTGATTCACTAAAACAGTTCTCAAAAGTCACACAGGAAACCTAATGGCCACCTAAGTGTGTAAGTTATTATGATATTCACAGTTGCTTAATTTTTATATCACATTTTATACAATTATGAAAATAACATGAATATTTGCTGTCGCTCAGCCCTAGAAGAATTTCCATGCTATTGTTGTGTGGTACTTCTCTTTTTTTAAAACATTATTAATTGATCCTGTGCCCACTTCTTATGCAGACTGGAGCAGGCCAGGCATGAGCAGAGCACACCTGGACGAGTGGCAGAGGAGGTCCTTTGACATTTCGTCTGGCTCCTGTACACCTGAACAGACGGCCGATGCTTACCGGGCACACGTCCTGTCCATTCAGTATGCATGGGCGAGTGCTGAGCTCTCTCCGGCCGGAGCTGGCAGCCTGCTCAGGACCTACTCGGAGCGGTACGCCACAGTCCTGGACTCAGACGACCCACGCACAGGGCTAAACAACTATGCAGAGAGTGCCCTGCACCTGGCCCGCAATCAAAAGAACCATAGCGACAAATGGGAGTCGTCCCTTACGTTTGAAAATGTGTTCAACCTGCCGTGCGTGCAACGGATGATGCAGGCCAGGTCAAAAGAAGGCTCTCTCCTGGTAGATCCGGCAGATGTTAACATCACTGTTGGTGGTGAAGTCAGCAGGGGAGATGAGAAAGGCAGTGCTGTCTCTGGTCCTCCTCCTGGATTAAAACGAGGGCCTCTGGCTCATGGGCCCGCTGCGCCTCCACCTAGAGCTGAGTTGGGAAGGGGGGTCAGTAACCCACTTAGCGGTGCTGTAGAGTGGGCCAGAGGACTTGAAGGAGCCCCTCCTCGTATGTCTCTGGCACGAAATGCTCCAAAAGCTCCAACAGGATCTACGCCTATGTTTGGCCATAACATTTTCAGTTCCACAGGCAATGCTAGTGTGTCTCAGTCTAGTGTGGGTTGCACAAGTGGATCCAATGTGCATAATCAGCCCGTGTTCTTTTCCTCCACAAACCCCTCCAAGAGGAAGAACTTCTACAGCTCAGGAACTGAAAGCAACAGAAGCTCATTCCCGTCACAAGGCGAGCAGGAACCGCGAGGGAGAGGAGAGGAAGGTGTCAGCACTAATTTTAGATCAGCACGAGAGCAGTTCATCGTTGACCAGCAAAAAAAGCATTCCCATCAGGGTCAGCGAGGCTCCGCGGCCAACGTTGCTGCAATCACCAAGAAATGCCTTGGGGCGAATCGGTCTCGTGGGGCGGCCTCCAAATTCGTCCCTCCCATGCCAAGGCAAGAGGAAGAGGGCAACTCGAAGGAAAATGCACCACAAGACATGCAACCTGTTGATGAGCGACTAAAGAACTTTGAGCCCAAAATCATTGAACTTATCATGAGTGAGATCATGGACCATGGCCCCCCGGTAGCTTGGGATGATATTGCCGGCCTGGAGTTTGCCAAAGCCACAATCAAAGAGATCGTAGTGTGGCCCATGTTAAGACCTGATATATTTACTGGCCTTAGAGGTCCACCTAAAGGCATTCTTCTCTTTGGTCCTCCAGGCACTGGTAAAACCCTTATAGGGAAGTGCATAGCTTGTCAGTCGGGAGCCACTTTTTTCAGCATCAGCGCTTCGTCACTCACTTCAAAGTGGGTTGGGGAAGGCGAGAAGATGGTACGAGCGCTCTTTGCCATCGCTCGGTGCCACCAACCTGCTGTCATCTTTATTGATGAGATCGATTCCCTTCTTTCTCAACGCACAGATGGAGAGCACGACTCTTCCCGTCGGATCAAAACCGAATTTCTTGTCCAGCTGGATGGAGCTTCCACCTCAGCAGAAGATCGCATCCTGGTTGTTGGTGCCACCAACCGGCCACAAGAGATTGATGAAGCAGCTCGCCGTCGCCTGGCTAAGCGACTCTACATACCTCTCCCAGAGGCTGAGGCTCGCCGGCAGATAGTGACTAACCTCATGTGCCATGAGAAAAGCCAGCTGGGAGCAGATGAGATGGAAAAAGTGGTGCAGGGCACAGAGGGCTTTTCAGGGGCAGATATGACACAGCTGTGTTGCGAAGCAGCCCTAGGCCCCATCCGAAGCATTAGTTTAAGTGACATTGCTACCATCTCAGCAGAACAGGTTCGGCCGATACTCTACAGTGACTTCCAGGAGGCTCTCAAAACAGTGCGCCCCAGTGTCTCTTTTAAAGATCTGGAGTTATATGAAGAGTGGAACAAGACATTTGGCTGTGGTCGCTGAGTGCATGTGTTCTGATTATATCAATTGAGTTTTATGTTAGCGTGACTATAATGTTGGGTTCATTTCTTGAAATAAATTGTCAATTTGAGTCTTTTTTCATCTTTTTCATGAACATTCTTCTCAGAGAGCTGTGAAACAAAGAAAAACAATCTCTGTTTTTTGTGATTGCAAAAAAAACCTGACATTTCTGCAGTTTCATATTAAGGTATTCATGCAGCCACAATTGATTGACTCAAAACAGCACTCAAGATTTTGTAAAACTGAGCTTGTTACTCTAGGCCTTCCCTCAAAATTAGCATACCACAGTTGTGTCTTCCTGAAAACAGTTGCATCACAGAGTGGAGCTGCAACTCTTTTCCTTGTAATATAGAGGAAATGTGCCAAGTTTGCACTAAAAAGGAACATGGGGTCTTGAGTTTGTTGTTTCCTTCTGAATGCACTTATCCAAAAGGGAACTGTCAGCTAGTACAATGTTCTGCCAGCCCTACCTTCTGTGTGTGCAGAATAAATTAAACGGCTCTCCATGTTTACCTGCTCTCGCTCCTGTATAGACAGAGCGTTAGACACCTTAGGGCCAACTCTCCCATTGTGTTGTGCCTTGGTGAATGGATTTGGAGGGGAAGTTGGGCAACACTGCAGGCATTCTGGTCTCATGATAAGAGTTACCCACAGATCAACTCTTGCAGTGCTCTTCCTGTTGCTAAGCCAGTGTGGTCTCGGACCACATCTGGTAAACCAGAGGAATGGCTTTGTGCCTTGGAAGGGGTTTTAAAGATGGACTCTTCATCCTCCTCCTAGAGGACAGTATGGTTGGTTTAGTTTTTTTTCAGTTACACATTGTGCCTATGGAGAACTGGCCATCCGATCAATATTCAGTCTTTTTTTTTCTATCAGAACAGGAGAATCTATTTTTGTGTTGTTTTCTTAGACTGTTGTTTTCTGGTGAACTTAAAGTTGGTGGGAAACCATCAGAGTTGCTATTTTCATAAATTCTTAGAGAGACCCATTGATGATGACACCAGCTATAAACCTCACAAAAACAATTATGCATTATAGAAGCAGATAACAACTGTGGCTTGATGCGTTTACTGTTGATGGATGGAGAGGAGCATTGTGGAGCTCTAAATGAGTGGCCGCAGATGGCATGAGGAATAAAAGTTGCTGGTCCAGTGGTGAGGAAACTCACCAAGGCCAAATAACAAAGTAATGAATGAATGAATTTGAACATGAATGGTGTTGGTCAGGTTACAAAATATGATGCAGTTTTGAATTCATTTGTTTGGATTTTTAGTTGTATTTTCAGTAGGCTTTGAATTCTGTCACTTTATTTGGATGAGACTGGCTTCGCTGAAATTTCTTTGTTTGTTGTTTGTATGCCTATGCATTAGCATAACATCTTCATCATCAAAGTACAACTGATTTGTGTTAGAGTGAAACGCAAGGTCTGTGTTACGTGAAACCTGATGACTGCAGTCTGGGAAAATTGAAAGAGCGATGGCTGATTGATTTGGTTGCTTCTTGCAACTGCAAACCCATTCTTACGGGAAGTCAGGCTGAACTGTTAATACACCTCAGAAGGCGAGTGGGATTTAACAGTCTAATTCAATTCTAAACTCTGACTCTTGGGTTGTCTTCATCTGCATCCGATTATAGATTGTGCTCACATGAAATGAATCAGTCATGTAATTTTCATGAAACAATCTTAGAAAAACTGGAAGCCCATGAAAAAAGGGTGTCATTTATTTTTCATCTTTTTGTCAAGCGGGTTAATGAATATTTTAGGATTGTGCGGTTGGCCGGAGTGTTGAAACTTTGTAAAATTAGCCAGCAGTGCAAGTAGTAAGTCCTTCCCTGAGGAGCAGTGGAAGGCTGTCAGAACAGCAGGGATAGCCTGCAGCTGCACTATAGGAGGACAGGCACACAGAATTCCTCCAAAACCTTTCTCGACACTATATCTGCAGCTAATATTAACCTTTGCATCATTTATTTTCTAGTTTGTCTTAAGCTCACTGTTATTTTTAGACAGTTTTTAGATTTTCCTTGAAAATATCCTTTGGTGCTGACATAACATTGTTTTTATTAAATGGCTAATGCCAATGTTCACTATAATGCTGATATCTAATAGTCTTTAATATTAAGTGTACATATAGGGTGCAATAATCATACTTATTTACTTATAATTGACAAAAAAATATTTTAATAGTTTATCCAAATGATAAATCTGGCAGTAGAGTTTGAAACACAAGGGGCATTGATTTTTCTGCCTGACCAGTTTATTTTTGTCTCTTATTACTTGGTTTTGACATCTTTAAAGTTTCTCTGAATGGGTGGGGTCTATTTGTGCTGTATTATCATAAGTCGAAGCGGAAAAGAGAAGTGAGATTCGGTATAGAGGCTGATGGGGATGGGGTGGTGTTGGCCAGATTATCCCTTTCATGCAAATGCACTCTCTCCACGGTTAGGTCCCACTGAAGCGTGGGGGCTCTGCTTTGGCCACAGCTGCTTCCCGTTTCTACCCAATCACACAACAGCCATCTGGACACGTCGTTGTCATTGCGAAGAGCTGGTGAGCTCTTGGGTCGGGCTCACTCTTGCTCTCTTGACAGATCTGTTCTTGTTTAGTTTATTCCACCTCCCTTTGGCCATTGCATACTTTTACAAATGTCCATTATTGCCTGACTGCAAATAATTTAGAAACATTTTAATTCACAAGAAACATGTCAATTGTTGTCACCTTAGAAACCTTAGAAACGATGATTCTTTTGCTACTTCACAGTGCTGTAAATGTTGTTTCACCCCTACAAATGAAATCAGCCTGAAGACTTTTTAGCATAATTTTAGTTATAGAATGCAATTATTCAGTTGTTAGTTGTAACCGATGTATTGGGCTTTATTCTTAAATTCTTATGTAAATTTAGCAGTCTTTTATGCAAAATTGCCTAAAAGGTGACAAATACCTTTAGCTAATGTTCATTTAGCTCAGTTGTTTAGCTAAAAAGTGAAGTGTGATGCTTGGACTTGCATTCTGTATTATATAAAGATTAATAATTAGTTCTGTACTAACTATTTTAGCATACGTTCTTGATCTATGAATATAAACTTCATTCCATAATTTCATTTTAAATAAATTAATAAATTTAGATTTAAATAAATCTCCATTAGCAAATTTATTTAAATGTTAAAATTACCTTTACAAAACTTGACACATTATCAAAGGTTGAACAAATGTAAAATCTTTTATTATTTTTTGCAAGCATATATATTCTAGGATGTTAATGTAAATATGTATGAGTAAAATGCTTTATTTAAACTGTATTTGTAAATACAATATAAAACAAGCAAGGACAATAGCTGTGAAATTTAATTAAAAAAAAAATGTACCGCCATATATTTTCAATATACAGGGGAACAATTCAAAAGGGAGTCATGTTACATAAAATGGACAAATCGTGACATTATTTCATTGTAATAAATTATAAAATGATAACTTCTTCAGGCTGCTTAATATAAAAAATATATATTTAAAATGAAGAGTAAACTGTTGGAACACAGGAAAGAGAGATACATGAGTTTACATCACATATTGCAAATAATATTTTATAACTTTATTTAATTTTTAGCATTTAATTATTATTATTTTTCATCTTAGTAACTTTAGGGCAGCAAAAAAGTCACATTTATATGGGATGATTTAAAAATGCTGTACTTTCAAACACCTAATTTCTATTTTCAGTTACAGTTTTTTCTTTTTTTAAAGTCTACATACAAGTCACACCATTGTAGAAAAATAGACAAGACAACGAAATATATAGGCAACTGTATGTACAAAGAAAAACCAATGTTACACGAAACTTAAAAAAAAAAAAATCCAGTGTTTGGACAGTGTCTAAAAAAAATCCTGAAATGTTGAATCGGTTGTGTGTGAGTGAATGTGTAGTCAAGCGTATGTGGAACGTCTCTGTGTGTTAACTGTGTGTTAGAAGCGGTGCTCTCCACGCGTGATGTGCGATGAGAACTCGTAGCGGTCCTGACTGCGGTAACCACACAGGTTACACTCGAACGGGTCTCGGAAGCCATGGCATCCCATGTGGATGGTGTACATGACGTGGTCCAGGAACAAAACTCTGCAGTGGACACAGCGGTACACCCTCAACTCTTCTCCCTCTCCGCTCAGCACCTTAAACCCCTCCGATGACGCCATACTCAGCTCCATCCCCACTGCCCGCAAGGCCTCGAAATGCCGCTGCTGCTCTTCCTTTACCACTGGCAGACCTCCGTTACGCATACCTGGAGCCATGTGATTGGTCAGGTAGATGAGACCCCCTGCGGCTGCCGCCGTGCCTCCCCCAGCCGCCCGCTCCTCGTTGTTGCTCTCGGTGTCAGTAGAGTCCTGGCCGCTGGGGCTGGGCGAGCCATCCTTCTCCACGGAGGCCGATTTGGACTTGGACAGCAGAAGGAGATGCTCTGCGGCGCTGTCCTTAGCGGACACGCCATTGCCTTCGGCTGATTGTGTCTTGTGGAGGTTGTAAATAGGGCTGACCACCATGTCGGAGGAGCCAGGGGAGGTCTGAACCAGAGGCCGCAAGGACTCCGCTCCCAAATAGCTAATCGCACTGTTGATGGCCTGATCAATGACGTGAGGCTGCATGAGCTCACCTGAGCCGCCCTCGAATGACAGCTCCGACAAACGATTCTCTCCTGAGGAAGAAAGCCAAAAGAGCAAAGGTTTTAACTCATCTGAGTTCTGTGAAATGTAAAATAAGAACGGATTTATTTACCAGTAAACCATTACTGGTAAGCACAAATTCTGACATTTTTCTTGTCTTTGTAATATTATTCATTATTATTACTGGGGAACCCTTTGGAGAACTTCTAGGTGCCCTTTAAAAACAGAGAGTTCTGAAATAAATGGAGTTCTTGCATAAAACTCAAAAAAGACTGTTAGCTGAGATGGGGCTCCTTGATGCGCTGACAGTATTTATCAAGGTTCTCTATCAACAAACATTCTTCCCCTAATATTATTAAAGTGTATGTTGAAAGTTCAAATGTCTTCAAAATTTTCTTAAAATGGTAGCACTAAAATTTTATTTATGCATTGTTCATTGAAACTTTTCCTGAAACATTTTAGTTGGACGTTGGTTTAACATTTTTTAAATGTTACTATTGTTTCTAAATGTTCAGAGAACATTCAAAAGTAATGTTCCCATAATATTTGCAAAATAATAACCCATAACCAAGAAAAAAGTTTTTAAAACATAAAAAATGTGGCATTTTAAATGTTTAGAGATGATTCACAAATAACATTTTCATCATTTAATTGGAACATTAGCAAAACCTTCTTAGAACATGTTTTTGTTAGCTGGGATCATAATGGTTCATGAAGGTTGAGATACTTAAAAAATATATATTTAGCCGCACTCTATTAAACATTAGGGTTCCCATTTTTTTTTTTTTTTTTTTTTTGCAGTGATGCCTTAGCAGAACCATTTGGGTCCCCCTAAGAACCATTCAGTGATTACTTCTTTAAAAAAAGTGTTTGTTTGTTTTTTGGCGTGAAAAACATTTTAATAATCTAAAGAACCATTTTCCACTATAAAGAACTTTTTGTGCGATGGAAAGGTTCCATGTGTTAAAGGTTCTTCATTGAACCATCAGTGCCAATACAGAACATTCAGCAGGTGCCTGCAACTTCTCCACAGGGTTCTTCCAGTGTAGCAGTCTGAGAAACCTCAAATGGTGTCTCAAATATCTTAATTTTTACAATAATCTTCAGTGAAACACCAATATGAAAAGAAGATAAATAGGCTTAGTAACACATCACATTATTCTAACAGCAATTCAGAAACTATTACTATCAAAGAAGCAAGTGCAATTTACATAAGAATTCATAAAACTAAGCAACAGTCAAAGTCAGTTCGTGTTGCATGCCATTATAGTGTTTCTTTCCCTGCTTTTTTAAAGTCAACTCGTCAAAGAGAAAGAAATGAGGGAGCTGCCTAGCATTGTTTGTCTCTGCGATGTTTTAATTCTTTTAGTCAGAGACATGCATTTTGACAGTGATATCCGGATGGTCTACGATATAACTGTACAATGAAAGCAAACTTAAACTCTTACCCACAAACCTCTGTGGCATAGAGCTCTTACGCTTAGCTACATTGTTAGCTATCCTGTCTAGAACCAAGGCTCTCTCAGATGCAGGCATGTCCTCCCTCTGCTCATTCTGGCTGTTCTCTTCCTTCACTATGGAAAGCAAGACAAAGAAACCACGCATAAGATTCAAAAGTCCATATCTAACCTGAGCTCATCCTCTGACACGATGCTAACTATAATTAAGGATGATGTTCCTTCAATCATGCAATTAAGATGGTTTTCTATCCCTTACTGTAAGCTATTTAATTTTTTTCTTAAGACATTTTTTTTAAGCTTTGGGACTTTACAGGCATGTTGCTGCAAAATTATCAATTATTGGTAGTTGTACTTCCACTAATACTATGTATTTTTCTTTTCATCATAGTTACAATAAACCACATTTAGGCCATGATAATGGTTATAGATTAGCACCATTTCCATCTATAAGAACAGAAAACACTTTGAGAGAGAGAGCTTTGGTGTTCTGTCATTCACAGACCAGTATAAATGCTATTCTGAAGGCCCATGCACTGCAGGTAGTTGTGACATCTCTCCTTATGTTCCTCCAGCGAGCTCCGCTGCTTGTAACTGCGCCCGCAGTATGCACACTTATGAGGTTTTCCAACTGTAAATTGAAAACAAAAGCAAAATCTGCTCAATCACACAGTACAATTTAGTCTTTGTGGTGTTCACTACAATATAGCGTAACACAATAACACTTGTTTTCTGAACTGGCTCAAGTGAATGAATCAGTGCAGGTTTGAGTTATGAAGAAATGTAGGCATGTCTGAATCATCCAGGCGACAGGCATTTACCCGAGTGCGTGCGCAGGTGTCCGGTGAGGGCGTCTCTGCGGCGGCAAGCGTAGTTGCACAGGTGACATTTGAAAGGTTTCTCGCCAGAGTGCAGTTTGATGTGTCGGAGCAGGTTACCCTTCTGAGTGAAGGAAGCACCGCACTGGTTGCACTGGAACGGCCTTTCCCCTAGGAGAATGAAAGATAACGCATAACTCGAATGTTGGAATTAAGACATTTTCATGTAAAATTACTTCATGCTGCAAGTCATGCACAATGATTAAGGAACTAGATTTTTCAGCATGTTCTCCTTTCTAATGGTCCCAAAACATATTTGGACACTTAAGCCACGCTTAAAAATGGTTGAGGATCATTGCAATCGGTTACAAAATATTAAACCAAAAAACATGTTATGCTGTAAATGATAAAACGGTAGATGTACTGTTCAAAATGGAGGCAAAAAGTATTTGGACACTTTCTTGTTATCAAACGTTAGTAGAATATGTCCATAGGTGCAGTAGCACACCTGTCTGAAACTTTTAAATGACAAATAATATTCAGTAATATTATTAATTCAGTTTCACTGATATTATTGGATGAGAACAAAAATGAACTGAATAAAGCTGGATAATGACACTGCTGCCTTAGCCGAATTAAACTGGTTTCATAATTGATTAACTTTGCAACATTGACACTGTTATTAAACTAAATCACCACTGAGCTGAATTGATAATGTGTAAAGCTGCTTTATAGCTGAAATGTCATAATTATTGACTTCTGCAACATTTCCTTTTCATTGCAGTAAAGCTGCTTACACAATCTGTATTGTATAAATCCTTATAAAAGTCATTAAATGTGACTTAAAATGGACTTCATCCACTGGAACTGTGTATTAGTTAAAAAAAGTAATTGCAAAAAATGGTGTCTTTTCGATTTTTGTGGCTTCTGTGTTCCCTTGTGTGATAAAGTAACTTGCGCTCACAAAGAAGTGACTCGTTGTGCTTTAACCTGTAGAGCAGTTATATATACACCTGTATAGAATGCCAGCGACAAATGGCCATGTAAATGGCGAGCGTCTGAGACACTATATCGGCTCTCTGGAAGCAAAGCATCCGCCGCTGTAGCGCTATTACGCTGTGAATGCGGGGTCATTGTCCTACACGGCTCCGGCGCGCTGTTACATCTCCAACAACGCGGCGCCTCGCGCCAAAGCTCAATCAAACACGCGAGCGCCGCTCTGCGCTCTGCGCGCGCTGCCTGGCTCCTGATCGAACAAGAGGCTTTCAGACGCTGCCTGCCAGTTTCGTAATGCACCACTGCCTGGGTCAATTTGATCTGAAAATCTCATTTTTTTCCTCTTCTTCAGCTCTAAAATAAGAGCGGCCCATCACAATGCAAATGCAGAGCTCATTTAAATAAAGTGAAGGAAACACTTTGTGTTTGAGAGCCAGTCTTCCTGATCAGCGCCCCTGGAATAAACCAATATCCAGCTCCTCCGAATGTTGTGGCATTCTCCGAGAACGCTATTAATACGGCGCTCTCTTCAAAAGCCCTATAACATAAGAGTCACCAGTGAAGCAGCAAAAAGACGGAAAGAGAAACTCATTAAAAAGGCATTTCAGGAGCACGGTACCTCCTGCGAATATTTTGATTTAAATAGGAAGCACTTCATTATGTCTTTTATTGTACGTTCTTTTCTGAATTTATATTAGCCCACTGTTCCTTTCTTCCATTTTGAGTTTCATTAGTTTGTCAAGTGAGGAAGTTAAGTGCCTTTTTGACAAATGTTCTCACCCACTGGTTTGGCTTCGTCGCAGTGGAATATCAATTTGAGAAAGGGAGAAAATAACTAATACTGAAATAATTGTCATCTGAGAGAGACTTTTGCTTGGTTAGTTGATACATTTGGACTGTTAGCTATAAAGAAATCTAAACAAAATGTCACAAAAGACAAAAACACACATCTCATCTTAATTGTTAACACATGAGTCTTTAAAATGATAGTTCACCCAAAAATTAAAATACTGTCATCATTTACTCACCCTTACTGTTTGTCATTCCAAACCTGTATGACTTTCTTTCGTCTGTGGAACATAAAAGAAGATATTTTGAGAAATGTCTCAGTATTTTAGTCCATACAATGGAAGTCAGTGGTAACCAAAACAGTATGTTTCTTTAAAATATCTTCTTTTGTGTTCCGCATAAGAAAAAAAAAAGTAATACCGGTTTGGAACAACATAAAGGTGAGCAAATGATGACCGAATTTACATTTTGGATGCAACAAACTGCGGAAATTATCCGAAAATGCTACCCTAATGTTTTAAAAACAAACATATTGTAATTATATGAGTCATTTACATCAAATAACATCATCCATTCAAGTCAAGCCGTGCACAGTTACTACACTGGCTTCCATTAAAGAAAAGGATGGTTACATTTAAAACACATCCAGCGTCTGTCTCTGTCCTACTCTCTGTGTGTCTCTCTATGTGTGGATCAACCTACCCAGCCCTGTGCCCTGTGAGTTGTGAGTGATAGTATAAGGAGGGAAGAGTAGATGGCAGTTGTGCTTACCAGTGTGACTTCGCTTGTGCACCATTAACACATTGGGCCCAATGCAAACCATCCCACAGATATCGCACTTCAGCTTCCCGTTGGGGAGGCGGATGCCCCCGGCCGTGGGGTAGGCGGCCGGCTTGCTGTCAGGGCCTGCGTGGGAGCCGTTCACTTTGGCCCCTGAGCCATCGAGCACACGCAAGTCCTCGGCTGCACATTCCTCCTCCTCCTCTCCATTCATCTCACAGGTCAGCCCGTTTTCCTCGTCACTCCGAGCCTCAACTTTTATATTACAGGCTGGAAAAGAGGGTAGTGGGCCTGTTAAGTTCAGTGGCAGGCTGGGTGGCTATTTTCTCTAACTAACACTGCCATCTTTTATCATGATTTCTTAATGTTCTGCAGCGAAAAGAGCATCTGCAAAGCAACTGTTTTCTTTCTTTCAGCCTTTGATTAGCTGTATTTGTGTGTGTATGTGCAAAACATCAACTTTAGTTGCATTAAACACATTTTTTGAAACATTCACTTGACATAGAGAACATAAACTGCATTTGTTGAACAGCGATGTGTTGTAGATATGACCAGTGTTGGGAGATAACTGAAAGCAGTAGCAAGTTACTAACTTAATAACATTTTCAGCTGCTACAACACAGGGTTTTTTTTTTTTTAAGGAAACACAGCTTTGTAGCTGAGGAAACTGAGACAATAATCCAATATGCTTTTTATGTGAAGTCTGATTCATTTGATTGAATCAGATCGTTCTGATGATTGATGCATCTGTTAATTTATTAATATATTCACATTTTAAAGTGTCATTTATTTCTGTGATGCAAAGCTGAATTTTCAGCATCATTACTCCAGTCTTCAGTGTCACATGATCCTTCAGAAATCATTCTGATATGCTGATTTGCTGCTCAAGAAACATTTCTTATTATTATCAAATTGAAAACAGCTGTCCTGCTTAATATTTTTTGTTGAAAACCATGATACATTTTTTTAGGACTCCTTGATGAATAGAGAGTTCAGAAGAACAGCATTTATTTGAAATGGAAATCTTTTGTAAGATTTCCATGCTGAATAAAAGTATTCAATTCTTTCAGAAAATAAAAATCTTACTGACCCCAAACTTTTGGATGGTAGTGTAGTTAGCAACTTTTTGTTAGTAGTTTGTAATCAAAAATTAAAATTAAATATGAGTAGCTACTTTGGCAGTTTCAAATTAGCTTCCCCAACACTATGACTACCATGTACTGTAAATAAATGGACAAATCTGTAATATAAAGTTAAGACATTTACATAAGACATATGTTTACGGGGTAAATACTCCCAACACCCTTTAAGGAATCATATTTGAGAGATGTACTGTAACACTACTGGATTAATATTCCATTTAAATAATCCAGTATTCTTCTATCAAACTGCCTGCTCTCAACCCATCTTACCATCTCATTCATCATCACACTTCTCTGAAACAAATGACTGATAAACAGGAAACAGAGACACAGGAAGCTCTGTGAAACTGAGGACTCTCAGCGGTGTAAACCAGACCAACAAACCGTGGTAAACACATACACACACACACACACATAGACTCACATACAAGCCTACAGAAGCATGCAAAAAGGAGCACACCATCAAGTAAAAACAAAACTGTGTTAAATATTTAGGTTATTCTATGGAATGTCCGATTATAAGCTAGATCATTGCTCAAATGCCCGTTCAGCCTAATGAAGTAAACATTTC
Organism: Sinocyclocheilus rhinocerous; assembly: GCF_001515625.1. NCBI lineage: Eukaryota > Metazoa > Chordata > Actinopteri > Cypriniformes > Cyprinidae > Sinocyclocheilus > Sinocyclocheilus rhinocerous. The sequence goes on from NW_015657514.1 coordinate 303,525, forward strand.
GAGTCTTTTAAGGCAGTTAGAGCTCAGGGTAAAGGTCCTGTGGTTAACACACTGTGGTGCCAGGCTGATTTCCCCATGCTTCAGCCTCTGTTTGTAAAGACTCAAGAGGAACAAGCAGAAATAATGAAATATGGGAATCCAAGGGAAAAGGGGAAGCTTCAGCGCCCGAGCCGGCCCAACCGAAAAAAAAAGGACAAGAGTTATGGAGAAGTGACAGAAAGGGAAGCACAGACAGGGAATTGTTAAGCACAACAAGTGAAACAGTTTTTCTTTTTCATTTTCTGCATTCAGACTACAGGGATCAGCAACTGAAGCACGTGATTGAACTGGAGAGTACCGACAGACAAAAGTGCTGTCTGTGTTCAGGTTACTCTCTGACAGTTAGCAGAGCACAGCCACACTCTTGTTAGTGTGCTTCCAAAATAGATTGGAAATAATTGTCTCGAGTTTTACAGCAAGTGATCCAGTTTCCAGTATAATCGTCTGACAGTGACTAAGAAAAAGACTGAAAACTAATCAAATAACTAACTAGAAAAGATAAAAGCTAGTTGACTAAAAACGGTATTATCTTTAATTTCAGAGAAGCTCTTGACTGAACATCACATAATGAAGTCAAGCCAGCAATTTTCCTTTTTAATGCACGTTCCTGGTCTTTATGTGCGCTATTCATTGGTGGGCATTCTTCTTCATAAAAAAGCTGTACCTTATTTAGCCTTAAAGGATTCATATTAGTACCTTAATGTTCATTTGTTGCCTAAAGTGTACCTAAATTATACATATGCATACTTTTTGAAAAGAGATCTGCCCCAGTGACAGCTTTTGTACTTTTTTTTAATAGTAATTTTCAATCCCTCCCCACCAGTATCCTGGCTGTATTAGCATTTCCACGATCCAGTCAATTCCCAATAGGCCTGCCTACATTTTTCCTGCTGAATATTCTGTTTAACTCTAATAAAGTTTGTCTGATTAAGTAAAACAGGTTGAAAACTGCATTTGATGTTGCCTTTAAAGAAGGTTTATATGGATTTCAGTGTCAATGTGTGAATGAATTACAGCAGTTAATAACATAAAGTCAATACAGGAATGCGATCTCCCATTAACAGCCATAAAAGGATGTATCTCTTCCTCTCGCACACACACACACACACACACACACACACAGATCCACTGACAGCCTTTCTGCTTATATGATATGATGATTTAACCAGTGTGATGTGACCTGAGTTTGGCAGAGGGAACTTGTTGTCATGATACGGTCTCTCATGGATCTTTTGGGGAAGTTGTGACTAAACTGGGGATGGGAAGAGGAGCTTTTACTTTGTATAACGTTTGTCACACATCCTAATTTACCCATTTTGGGAAGCAAGTGTCAAAAGCCACAGACAAGGACAAACAAAAGAGCTCTACATAGAACAGAGCGACGTAACAGGCAAACCTCACAAACATCAATGGATAATTTTAAATGGGATTAAATTCGATTTTTTTCCATTTCTAGAGCAACTCTCTGGAAGTGAAGTGGTTCGGTTAGTGACAAGTCAGTCTCCCTTTAGCAGTTTGAACCTGTGACCCTCTGCTACATCGATTACTAAGTTATCGCAACATTGCACTTTAGCAAGGGATGTATTCATGGCGAGGGCGCTATAAATGAAAATAAGTCTTTGCTAGTACAATTTATTTTCGTTTGTGCTCCAGTCGAAGCGCTGAAAAAAACTTTGAATAGCTTATGTGGTGCGGGAGAGCTACATGCTCATTAACCACGGCTCCACAGCGGGTGGGTGAGAGTATATGTTTGAGCATGCATGTGTATGCATATGTGTGTCAGATGTGATAAAAAAGAACCCTGCTTTCGCTCACATTTTTAGGAACTTGCTAGTGAAATGTTTGCATCTGATATAGCAACAGGTCTAAGGGCAGGCCATCACCCTCATACATTTAAAAAGAGGAATTACATGATAAAATAGGCCATGCACCATGAAAACCTTCCTGCTTTTCACTGGACAGCGTATTTTTCCATGCAGTGCTAATAAATACTAATGCTCAAACCAAACAGCACTAATTTTTTAAATAAAACTTAAAGGCGACATGCAATACAAATGGACTATGTTTACTTTAATATGAATGTCTTAATATGAATGATTAATCGGTGTACGTGATTTAATGGAATTAAATGGTTTATATTCATTATCTCTAATCAAAATCTAAAATGACTTTCCTTTCTGCTGCCACTTAGCTATTTTTTTTAGGTTAATTAATATCCAAATGGCTATTTATGTATTATTTTAGCATTCAGTTTGGCTCTACGTAACACTCCAAACAATTCCTGCTCATTTTTTCTACTTGAAAGTCTTGTTTCACTTGGAAATATGTGACATTATGGGAGTAAAATGGGTTGTGAACACCAATACCCCTTGTGATACTTAATAAATATGATGTTTTGATACACATAATTGCATGTTAATTAAAATTCAATTATAATATAAACACATTATAGTTTAAATTGATATCAAATTCAATTTTAGAGTGATTTTTTTTTTTTTTTGGTGGTATCACTTTGTTTTACGGTGTCATTGTTACACGTTACATGTACTTGTACTTGCAACTAACCCTAAATCAAACCCTCATCCTCACCATAAACATATAGTAAGTACATTCATTAATATTACTCAGTATTTAAATGTGTAATTACACTGTAACAAGAACACCGTAAAATAAAGTTGAACTCTTTTTTGACCCGCTTACGTAGGACCCAAGTACATCTTTATATGTAATTTCATAATTACTTCTATTGTCTTTGAAATATGGTTGACTGCTGAATGTACTGACAAGCAAATATGGCAAACTAAAATACACTTAAATGTTATTTCTATCGAAACTTGTACATACTTACATTTGTAACAATGAAGTTGCAATTTAGTACATTTGAAATATATTAACTTTAAATGTAATATTAAAACACTACACTTTAATGCACAACAAAAGATTATTAAAACACAATTATTTAGAATGTACTTTAAAGTATGACTTTTATTTTGACATTATTTCAAAATGCACTATTTAAAAGTGTACTTAGTCATAAAAGTGTACTGTAAGTACTCATAAGTGGCCTTTTATTTCATTAAAAATATATGCGAGAACAATTTTTAAAATAGAAAATATTTTTTAAATAAACATTTAGTTTGTAAAGGAAAACACTGTTGGGCTCTTTGTGCTTCACACAGATTTTAAATTTCAATCCTCAAAATGTTTTTATAACTAGAGGAGTTTCTAGGTCTTTCATAGCAGGAAAGCGAAGAGACAGCGCTCTGTAAGAACCATCTCTATATGTTTTGATTTCCTGATATTCTACGCACGCTGCTACGTGTCTGATCGAGCCGCGTACTGCACAGTCTGCACAGATACTCCCTTGATACACTTAATCAGAGAAGCAATGATGCACTGTGAAGATACTGTCTTCACATCCTCTTGCACACTAGCTGATTATATCTTCAGGGACAACATGCAGGCAGACAGACAGATGCACGCACAAGCACACACACACACACACACACATATTCACACAAACCTTTACTAATGAGTTCAGAGCATTTGAAGTTTAGTACCCTGTTTCTCTCGAACAATCCACCATTTTTTTTTTCTAAATCCTAAATGGCATCATGATTCTTTCTGTACACCCCAAATACACTCACATCTCAATCAAAAAAGATTTTCATCAGTGAAAGCATCTCTAAAGAGTGTGAAAAAGTGTATTTGTTGGCTAAAAAAATGGGTGGTGTTGAGTTAAATGTCGTTTTAATACACTTCTTAGTGTCCTTAATGTCATCCTGACTGTTCAAACAGATGACTTACAAGTGGTTTCTTTTCATGTAATGAGAACACGCTGCAGCCTCTGTCAGCGTCTATGGCCTCCTATTACTTTATCGATATGACTTTGCTCTTTATATACATAACACATGAGTAAGATATGAAAGTGTTATTTTGCTGAGAGTGAAGCATGTCTTTTGGACTTGCATTTGAATGTGGGTGTGTGTGGAAGTGTGTGAATATCGTGGCAGTTGAAGTGAAAGCATGGCATAAGTGCAGGTGCAGAGTTGTGTGTGTTGCATGTAAGAGAGCGTACGCTCGCATTTGTTGCGATACTGCGCCTATCTGCTGTTGCTCCTGAACATTTTATCTCCTTGAGTGAGTGTTGAAACTGAGTTCTGGCAAGTTCTTCTTAGGAAACTCTTGCACATCCTATTTCAGTTTCCTCTCACATCTTTTTTTTCTTTCTCTCTCTCTCTCAGTCTGTTTTTTACTTTCAGTAGCTTCAAAGTGAGCGGGACACACATTAAGTCCAAGTTAATCTGGAACTTCTGGAGGGGAAAATTCCAAACTAAAATACATCAAGATATTAAACAGGCCATCTGGTAACTTTTGGTTAGCCAAATTTATTCCCACCCATTTTCGCCTTTAGTTAACCCACTTTCTATTTACACTGCTAACACTATATTTATTAATATAATGACTAACTTACACATTCTGTTACTACCTACCGATCAAACATGACATTTTCAATGAGAAGCCATATTGCTGTATTCATTTTGTGAAAACAGAAGTGTTCAATTCTTATATATATAAACTATCACTCAAAAGCTTGAGGTCATTAAAAAGTTTCTTTTTATGAATAAATACTTTTATTCAGTTAAATTAATCAAAAGTGGCAAAAAAGACTTTTATAATGTTATTAAGATTCCTATTTCAAGTAAATGCTGTTCTTTTGAACTTTCTATTAATCCTAAAAAAAATCATGCTTTCAACATTGATAGCAATAAGAAATGTTCCTTGAGCAGCCAATGTTTCTTTGCAATAAATGACATTTTAAAATAGAAGACAGTACCATAAATTCTAATTATATTTCACATTATTGCATATTTCACTGTGTTTTGGTTAAATAAATGCAGCCTTGGTGGGCATAAGAGACTTTGAAAAACATTTTAAAAAATCTTACTGACCCCAATTTTATAATGTTATTAAGATCCTATTTCAAGTAAATGCTGTTCTTTTGAACTTTCTATTAATCCTAAAAAAAATCATGGTTTCCACACAACTGCTTTCAACATTGATAGCAATAAGAAATGTTCCTTGAGCAGCCAATGTTTCTTTGCAATAAATGACATTTTAAAATAGAAGACAGTACCATAAATTCTAATTATATTTCACATTATTGCATATTTCACTGTGTTTTGGTTAAATAAATGCAGCCTTCGTGTGCATAAGAGACTTTGAAAAACATTTTAAAAAATCTTACTGACCCCACACTTTTGAATATTTGTGCACCTTTTATTTAATGTTCTTGGAAAACAAATGGCTTTAACAGTTTTGCAATAAAATTTTAATTAACATTTAATCCTTTAGACATTTTGTCAGATGTTTTTAATCCAAAAAGAACTTATAAATGATCAAAACAAAAGAAATGCAATATAGAATTTCAAGAGTAAACAAGAGAAGGAAGGGCAGAAGTGTGTAAAGAAAAAAACAATTCCTAATAAGTGGGTTAAACAGTTCATGGCACAACTGAGCGCATTATGTGTAGGCTCAGTCAGTGAGTAAATGCTGTTTCAGTGAGTTAAATTAGAAATTTGCTGTTTAAATGTCCCACGGTTTCAGGAACCAGTAGGTATGAACTATCAGTCTGACAAGAGGAAAATAATTAATTTAGCATACTACTTAAAGTTTTTACAGCAGTTCGGTTTTGATTTGTTGTTGAAAAAAAATGTTTTTTTTTTGATGAAAAAAAAATGAAAAAAAGAGACATGATCTCATTACAAAAGCTGAAGATGCGCATCTTGAGCTAAATTGAATGCTTCGGACCATGCGATTGTGTTTGAACAATCTAGTGCACTCGCTCTCTGATGTTGTAGGCCGGACGAAAGCCGTTACATGCACTCATTTCATACAAAGTATTACATTTTAAAGCTTTCTGTGTTAGGCTGACCTTAAAAGTGGGCTTCAGTGGAAGTTATATCAGACTTCCATGCAGAGTATTGCATGAATGTGTATATGAGGTAGTTTTGTGGTTGTGTCCCAGCTTAGACTGGTCTGACTCACCCAGTGGTTTGTCTGTGCGGTTGTTGTGTTGGAGCCCAGTGCTGGCTGACAAGTCTTCAGGAACAGGCATGGCCTCATCTTGGTCCTCTCCCCCCTGGTTAGCAGTCGGGCTTTCCCTTCCTGAGCAGAGAGTAGAGTTAAGTTACCAGCATAGATGCAGGCCCATCCCTTATACTTTAAAATTTAAAATTGATACAGCACATTTTTAAGTTTAATATACTAAGACACTGCAGCTAAATTCAGTTGTCAGTCCACCTTTTAGTGCTTATGTTCTCTACACACACAGTGACAACTGCATTCTACAACTGAACTGACTCCTGACAAATTCAGGAGGTGACAACCGGATTTAGAGAAATTCTACACAGTGTATATGGAACCGAACTGATCAACTTGTTAATGATGTATTTAAATGTGTATCAGTTTTGTCTTTACTGTATGTGCGGTGCAAAAAACCACAGGGGATGTTTTGACACATTAGTGTTGCCAAATAGTGCTAGAAAAAAAATAAATAAATAAGAACAAGCCCATAGTAAACTCAAATCCAAACACGATATCTTGGAAATAAGCCCCATAGCAAAATATCACGATCTGCACCTGCCTATTTTATTAACCATATAAACTGTATCGCTTTATGAGCCGAGCCCAAATAACAAGCTCAAAAGAGGCCTAATTAGCATCGCTTATAATAAGTGGACATGGCAACCCTTCAAGAGCGCACTCTGCAAAGTAGCCTTCCAAACTTATACAAAACACGGCGGCTCTGTTGACAGTGGTTTTAGTTAAAATTGAGCCATTGGTCACAGTAATATTACTTTGATAAGAAATAACGGATACCAAATGCCAGAATGTTACTATGGTTACCCTGGTGTCAATCATGGCAGTTTCAAGAGTAAGTTCTGTTTTGTACAAATATGAAACGGTAATTTAGGGGATTTACTCCTGTATTTAAATGCAACTGTCACTCCTGACACTTTACTGTGGGTATGTGGCCAATTACACGTAAGCCATTTGTAGACTGATTCCCCATCATTGGCTCAACCAATGGCATGAGTTGGGGGTGGGGCTATATCTGTGTGTCTGACCAATCATGGGTGGTGGGAGTGTTCAAGAGAACAGTAAAAACTCTTTTCATGTAATCTTGATGTTATATTGTTTCATGCTTATCAAAATAAAACTGATAAAAAAAATAGACCCCACTTTATTGGTATTTAAATAGAATAGGCTTTTTAAAACGTTATTCTTGTGCATACAGGCGCTGTATTAAGCAGTGCATAAAGTACTAAATGAAAAGTGTTTCTGTTGCAACATAAAAACATCTGAAACGTCTGTGTATTTGACAAATATTGCATGTAATCCACTTAATCTGTGATAAAGTATTCAAACACTGCCCAGGCTTCATTACAGGAAGCAGAAAGTGTCCAACTACATGTCTCTGTTTTCAACTCCTCTTCTGACTCCAAGCAGCAAATCTCACCGATCGGTTCAATCCAGCTGAAGTCGAATGCACCTATTATTTTTTCAGATCTGTTTGGTGACATTAGTAGTGTAAAATGTACACACTTCCCCTTAAAGTAATAGAGTTGTATTGCGGTTGCTCCAGGATGTATTGCATCCCAGCGTTGACAGTCAGGGCATTAAATATAAAATTCTCGCTAATGCAACAAGTTTGGATCTCACTATAATGAGTCTTGTGTAAGTTTTGTAACTTTATTTAGATATGAAAATGGCGACAGACCACAAATGCTGACCCTTTTCCTGCATTCAGACTGTGTTCCCTGTTTCCATTTATCTATTTTCTTGGAAAAGTGTATGCATTAACCCCGGGCCGATTCAAGACGTCATCCTTGAGGTGTTTTGACAAAGAAGAACATTTCTTGCTTCATGTGGAAGAGTTCACAAGTTTAAATCTTGCTGAAAATATGATTTCAAATTGAATCTGTTTGTCAGTAGATGTATATCAGTAATGGGGCCCCATTTGGATACTTGATTTGGTATTTCACTGGAAAAGAGAAATTTCTAATGAGAGATAGATGCCATTCATGTCATTCCAAACCAGACTTTTTTCTTCTGCAGAACAACGTTATTTTAAATAATATTTTTGTTCATTCATCAATGAAGTCGAAAGTAAGCTTGGAATGACATAAGGGTGAGTAAATGATTTTCATTTTTGGGTGAACTATCATTTTATGTAGTAACTTTTTGTTCCTTTAAACTGGTAAGAGTGGAATTATTATTATTATTATTCAGAGATCATATATATATATATATATATATATAAATTTTTAAGAGTTAATCAGACATTTTTGTGACTGGAAGTCTCCTAAATTTGGTCTAGAATCACCTGTGCATTAAAGGGGTCATGAACAGCCTTTTCACTATTTTGTACTGTTCTCTGAGGTCCATCAAGATTTTCACATAAAAAACACATCATAATTTAGAAGTAATAGGCTATTTTCTGTCCTGTTTAGACCCCCCTCATCTGAACGCTCTGTTTGAATAGGTGTAACGTATTGTAGACTCGGAAGTAAATGCCCATGTAATGAAAACAGTTACTCACACTTGTGTGCTGCAACATTGGATCCAATATAGTCGGCACAGATTTGTCTTTTAGTTTCAATCGTTCTGAAAATCCTGCATCGAATTGTGCCTTGTTAATAAACAAATCCGCAGTAAAATGAAGTGAACAAAGGACCAAGTTCTTACTGACCCACTCTGGCACTTCCTTAAAAATAAAGTTCATCTAATAAAGTTTATCGTTTGGTTTCTGCGTAGACCTGCGTTTGCTGCTCTTGTCATTTACCTGCTACACGTGTGAATCGGTGGGTGGGGCTAAACAGGCAGCGATGTAGAAGCAGGCGTTGATCTTCTGCGAAGCTGGTGTTTAGCGTCACTATTACATCATAAAGTGCCACATTCCACAAGCTGTTATTTTGGCAGATTGGCTACAATATAAGCTGTTTTTAGACTAACGAGAAAGTTCTGAGTTCTGATGTTTTTATAGCACAATGACCTCTTATATATCAAAAGATCAAGGGAATTTTGATTTCTCAGTTCATGACCCCTTTGACATATATCTGCTGAGACAGAACTTCTTATAGCCTGTCGTTGAACAGTCAAAAAACGGTTATCTTTGCTTCATTGTTTTGATCGCCCAGACCTCACTGTGGCTTTGAACGTATGAGAGGCGGCTCTTACCTGTTATCTGGGACATTTCCTGTGCCTCCTCAGTCTCCATCCTGTGCAGGTATTCTAACAGGAGTAAAAGCGAAAGAGAAAGAGTATCATCAGCGCTCGCTGCCTCAAAAATAAGCCTGTGTAAGAGAAGTGGTTGGTGATTAAAGGAGAATGGCCTTTCTTTGTGTATCTCCATCACCCTGGCAAGAACAGCCCTATTCCAGCCGCACACACCACTGTCTTCCACATTACATTACAATGAACTACAGACATTTTCATTACCGCTCTGACAGACGGGGTGAACTAAGAGAATATGTTTGGTGGGCTACAAGGCCGGCGATGGGATGGGGAGTCTCGAAAGGAACAGGCTTTCAGACCACATTTGTTATTTATTGTTAATTTCCTACCACATAATCATCCAAAAATGCAAACTGACTGCCGCAAAATTAAGCAGAAAATTAGATGGCCCGGGGTCATGGAGGATGCGGGTGTTTGGCATCGCCAGCTGACTGGCGCTCGTGTTCACTCTAATTTACTGAGCATGCATGGGTGAGCCCGGCAGCCCAACTCTTTCTCCGCTTCTCTTTAACACACACACACACACACATAGGAACACAGGGTTGTACGAACACAGACGGAAACGTAGACAAGAGAGTGCAATGAGTAAGATACAGAAGGTACAAACTAAACAAAGCAGGTTTATCAGAGACAAGAAATGAATAGATTAAGAAATAAGGGGAAGGTTAGTTGAAAATAAGTCAGTGAGAGAATTCTCCTTATTTTGCAACACGAAAGTTAGCTATTTTCTGTGAATGTGTGAGACCATATGAAAATAACTGGAAGATTCCCATATAACATATTTAGGTTATGAATAGATTGTGGGAACATTGTTTTTAAATGTTTCTAAAATGTTGTAACGTCCAGTTTCCTTGTTGTGATTAGAACATTATTTACAGCTTAGAAAAACGTTTCTTAACTAACTTTATTTTTTACCCAAAATATAGCATTATTTGAATGTTCATTTTGAATGTTCTAAGAATGTTAAAATGTCCAGTTATTATTGAAAGGTTTGAAAAATGTTACTTACAACATTCTACAAACTTTATTTTTACCTAAAATGTAATGTTTTTTGACTGTTAATTGTTAATATTCTAATATTCTTGTCATGATTGTAATGTTTTTTTAAAGGTTACAAAAAACATTTCTTAGAACGTTCATCAAGTACAAATAACATCATTAGGACATTCCAAGAAGGTTGATCTCAGAACGTTTTCTCTCAGATATTAATAAGTTTATAGGAACATTCCATAAACATTATTTTATGAACGTTTTGTCCTAATATTTATATAACTTTTATAAAACGTTGTGAGAATGTTCCATTTAATCAAGTGCAGAAAACTACTTGCGCTACAAACCGGTGTGTTTATGATTATGATAATACATTAAAATAATATGATAACAAATACCAGTTTGCCATATCAAGCAGCTGTTTTTATACTGGTAAAAGAACTGGAAGCGAATGACACCGGAAGCCTCGTACAAATACCCGCACCCACTCTTACGTTAAAAATAAGGTGGACAGGACGAGAAGAAAATGGAGGAAAGAAAAAGAGTGGAGGGTCAGAATGATCCTCAGAAGGAGTCAGTGGTGAGCGCTTCCTCAGGCCAGGCCTGCATATCTGAGAAGTCACCAGCGCTCGTGGCCCCATTAATAATGTAGCGGCCACTTGGGCCCACAGCAGATGGGCACAACAGCCTCGGCCTCGCTGCCACTTCAAGACGCTCCCGCTAGGGCCCCACGCCCGGCCCCGCCAGCCACACAGGGAGAAGTGAAGTTCCTGAAAATAGCCAAGCAAGCTGAAGAGAGCTCCTGGGAGAAGGGGGACGTAGGCCTTCCTGTTTTTAATGACAGATGGCTCCATGCACTTGGAACAAATAGTGGGTAACCGGCGGCCTACCGTCTGTCGCAATGTCCCAGTCTTCCTGGGGATCGCGCTTCTCGGAAGACTTACGACCGGCTCGCACACCCAAAACCCTCGGGGGGGCTTGTTGTGC
>NW_015657514.1:317773-341586 GCF_001515625.1 Sinocyclocheilus rhinocerous
AAAAGTCAAAGTAAAAGTTTGACTCATTGATGAATATTTTTTATAAATTAAACATCCAATGTTCCTTTCTGAGTAAATGTTATGTCTGAACTTTTTTTTTTAATTGAAAATGTGTTCAATTTTGTGTCCCATTGAGAAAAAAAATTCATTTATTGAATGATTAATATGATTTTTAAAAATTATTTTATTGATCCAGTTTTTAGGAAGTGTAACATTGACAAAAACTAATCAACTAACTAAACAGTAATAGCATAGGGGAGAGCGGGGCTTGTGTAAATCCACTTGGCTTTCAGAGTATTTCTTCCACATTTATCTCACAAAAATGTACAAATATGTGGTCTTGTTTCATTAATACGGTGTGCACTTTTTCTTTATTTACCTCGAAAGAATGGAAGTGGAATGTGACAGCATGTCCCATATGTGGGGCACATTGTAACATGACCATTTAACATCTGACCTAATCAAAAATATACAAGACAAACTAAAATGTTTTGTCAATAAAATACAATAATGAGTCATTTTAGTAATTAAAAATAACTAATTCTGGAGCTTGACAGTGAACACACCACAGAACACAACTATGCGGCATAGCTCAAAGCAATGTAAACAAATAGATGAAGAAACACATTCGGAAAAACACTGAACTGGACACAACACACCCCTCCCTCCACACACAGCTCTCACAACACAACACAAATAGACAAGCCAGTAAGAGTGCTTTAACTTTCCTGAAATAATTTTTTCTGAACATCCAGGTTCTCTCTCAGTTTTTATTCACCTTAGTTCATGGTTTCGATAATTAGAGTTCGATATGTGAATTGCATCGTAGAATAACATAATTCTAATAGCAGGAAACGTTTGAACAGGTCCCCCATCTGAGCAACTGGGATTTACACTCACCTAGTGTCTTCTGCTGGTTAGATAAACATTAAAGAACTATCTAAACTGTTAATTAACAGGTTGGAGATTAAAATAACAGCAAATATGTCTCATTTTAAAAACGCACACAAAAAAAAAATCAAAATGTACTTTTGCTATGGTTAAATAAATGTGCAATGATATCTTCCAAAGATTTTTGCATTTTTGGCACGTTTTCTCTTCATATGGCAACTATTCAATACACTAAGTTTCGTCATGTGTGGAACCTTTGAAACCATGAGTGTTACAACTCCGTATTCCCATAGATAAAACTGGCACTTTTTCAAAAGGTGTTGATTGAGGTTAGAGTCAGGTCAGGTTTGGCTTTGGGTTAGGTGCAATAAAAATGTATTATATGTGACGTATTCCTCATACCACAAACTAACCATCATCTTGAAGGTTGATGCACTATTTTTCGTAACTGAGGCTCTATGGAGTGGAGAAGTAGAGTGTATGTGTGTGTTGGGTGGGTGGCTGTGTACGGTATTCCCCTGCGCCCCCTTTTCTGAGCAGATGTGAGAGGGGAAATAGTGATGGTGTAGACAAAGAGGGGGAAGAAAATGTACAAATACTCCTCACTGATGAGCTTCTTCATGTATGATTATTTAAACCAGCGCTTTATTCTCCCACTCTGACAGAGTTAGCATACCAGTTAACTGCTCTTAGCTGACGACTTTATTTATATACAGGTAGTAAAAATGAAATGGTTACTATACTAAATGTTATCTCAATCCACACATTCAGTTACCTATTTTTTCAGTAGTTTTTGCTTGTGTTGTCAAACCTCAGTGTGCGTGTAGGACACTGGTCTCAGTCAAGACAGGAGATTAGCATAGTCAAGCACATTATCATACCGACAGGAAGAGCTCTGTGGGTTTTAAAACACCCTTAGTGTGTGTGTGTGTGTGAAGAGAAAGGGAGTGTAAAGGGTAGGAAAACGATCTAAGTGTGAAAAAAAGTTGAAGAGATGGGTGGAGACTCGGTACTGCAAAACCGTTAAACAGACAAAATGCCATTGCTGCATTTAGAGCCATTCAAAGGTGAGTATGACTTAACTAAAGAACTACTTGCAACAAGTGCCGTTTCATCATTTCACTCAGGGATGGTTACATAAATGACATCTACATGTAATGAGTCAAGAAGAGTTGCTAAGGGTAAATGGTGGAATTTTTTCCTTTGCATAAATCAGCAATATTCTAAAAGGATGCAAAACAATTCTGGGAATTTTTTTTTTTTGTTTTTTTTGTTTCAGTAGGAACAAACCTGATTTAAGTCATACCAGAAATATTTTGTCCACTTTAAACGTGATACAGTTTGAGTCAAACACAGATACTACATTCAAATAAATATTTGATGTTAACACAAATGCAATTGCTACTTTTTAATTAATAACATTTATACAAAAAATAATAATGTTATTATTCATTATTCATTTGGTCAATTAGATTTTAATCTTCATATGAATATTTTAACATGAAAAAAAGTAATAGTACTGGAGGACACCTGAAGAATGTTTAATATATTCAGGTTCATACAGGTAAGACTAATTCAATATCAATTTCCCGAGAGAAAGCTTCACCTCTTATCATAAACAATATTAATTCTCTTCTTTAACTTACAGAACATTCTTCTATTTCTCTCTTGTTGCAAATAATATTAAAAAATACTGAAAAGCATGCATTTCTTAATAAAAATATAGGTTTATCCTATGTTTATGTATATATATATTTGTATAAATATGATTTAAAAAAAATCATTAATATAACCTAAAATAGACATGCCTTCAGACATTACAATTATGGTTCTTTTGGAAAGTTAGCATGAATAAAAAAATAAAAATAAAAAAAAAGCATTGAATAATCGTATTTGTAGCAATTGAACAATGTGAAAATAATGATTTCTAATTAGAAGAGCTGAACTTCTAAACCCTGTTTAGCTTTTTCAGTAACTGTTTGTCAAATGGGATATCCATTGACTGGCCTGTCTTGCATCAGTGGGGATTTCGTCACATTTAAGGGCGTAAGATAGAGTGATTGCTACTGCTTTCTGAGGCTTTCACAGAAATAAAAGAAGCTCGCTTTAGAAGCCTCATTTACACTGGCCACACTTCACTACACTGCTATTGAGTGCACTCATTTTATTCACTTCGTCATTTCATCTCTCTCTTTCTCTGCGCACATTTTTAATGTGCCACATTAACGTGTACAATATGCTGTATACATTAAAAGTGCTTGAAACAAACGGGAATAGATGTTGCCGTATATGGAGATATTATGCTTTTGAGATGCGCAAACGTTACAAACATACACTGTGAAACTGTTATTTTAAGAGCGCGGATGTGAAAACCATTCTTTTTTTTCTTTAAAAATAAAATAAAGTTATTTAAATGCAGCAACAAACTCTATTGAAATATAAAGCGGCTATTATTTTTTAACTATCTTACCTACAAATGAAGGCCTACATTATAGGTTTGATAATTATATTTTAAATTGGTAATTATTCAAATCTTAGTAAAACAAACTTTTTTGTCTATAAATCTGCGTTTGCTCGTTTCTCAGTAAGAAAGTTTGATGAATCAGTTCTCTCAAATAAATGTGAGAAGTGTGTTTTTGTCTGTCGCACACGGTGTATTTTTACACAATCGCTCAATACAGTTTCTCATGTGTTGCACATATGACCTGTGCCGTGAGCACTAACGAGTGTACATGAAACCAAACAAGGGCACAAAAGAGAAGCTCGAGACACACATGCATCACCGGAGAAAAAAATGACCAAAGAATTCGTGTAAGTCATTTTCACCTGTCTTACAGTACTTACACTGGAAGCAAGGGGAAAAACTCAAACAAAAATAATTGTAATTTTTTAAAGGATTATTAAGTTAAACCAACTTGCTGTGATCACTTCATTACTCTTTTTTTAACCACTTTGAGTTTAATTTAAAATGAAGAAAATCGAGCGAAAATGAAAGTGAAATGAATGGAAGCAAAGATTCGGTTCTAACATAATGAAATAAAAAAATCCAGTTTAAAACTTCCTTAAAAACTATTTTTGAAGAATGCATCCATAGCTGGACGGAGAAAACTAACTTTTCGATTTCATACATTTCCTTAGACGTATTGCTGATCAAATGTATGTGTCATTAAAACAGACTTTTTTTTATTTTTCGGCGGTTTTCAAAAGTCCATATTGCTAAAAATAGGAATTTGTATGCTGAGCAACAGGTGCGTATCGAAAGATAATGAAAGTAACGTTCAAAGTTGTATTTAAACAAAACATTAACAACATACAAAATTAAGGAATATATTGCGTATATTTAAATTTCATTATCAATGAAATGATTGGGAAAAAAGTTCCACCCGGTTCCACATATGGGACATCGGGAAACTTTTTCCATATGGAAAACTGGAAAAAAGATGATGAACCAAAAACGAACAGAAAAGAGAAAGAAAAGAAAAACACATAAACTACATTTAAAACTTCTGATGCAGAAGCCCTGGCGCAAAATAAAGTAATTAGCCTACGCGTAGAGCGCGACGAACACGCCTTCGCCATGTCAAGAGGATTGAAGCGCTTGCACCTGCTACAGAGTTCAGGACAAAAACTTCCATTACGCCAGTTCTCCTCGCTCTCACTTAGTTGAACTGTACATTTTTATCAACTCTTCAGTACTAAATCTGTGATATGTGTCACTTGGACCGGCCTGTGAGAGTTATTTACCTGCTATTCCTTGAGTTTGCAGTATGAAGCTCTTCCAGCTGTCCCCCGCCGCTCCATGCGCACAAGTTCGTAGCGCCGCGGCAGCAGTCTGGAACTCTGCGCGCAGTCCCTCCCCTCTCCACTGCACTTCCTCCTTCCAGCCCAGCATTGCTATGTCTCTGTGTTCAGGCGAGACATTTTGCAAGCTTTTATTCCAGAGGCCGAGTCTGCTCGGGGAATCGAGGCAGCAGAGCTTGGCACTTCGCTTTGTATCGTGCCAATAAAAGCTGACACCCAGTAGACCATCACTGGCAGCCATGCATGAGATGGGATGAGGCGGGTTAGGACAGTGGACTGATCATTTATTATTTATTTATTTCTCTCTCTCAGAGAGACAGGGGTCTCTTGATCTCATGTCACCTGTTTTAGTGATGTTAGTAGAATACTTTTCTTAAATGAGAAGTGAATTGATGTCTATTTAAATGAGAAATGGAAAAGGTTGCATTACTTAAAGGGGTCATATGATGCAATTTAAATTTGTCCTTTCTCTTTGGACTGTTACAAGCTCTTGGTGCATAAAGAAGATCTGTAAAGTTGCAAAGACTAAAGTCTCAAATCCAAAGAGATATTCTTTATAAAAGTTAAGAGTCAGCCATGCCTACCTAAAACGGCTCGTTCGAACACGCCCCCACATGTCTACGTCACGATGTGGGAAGATTTGCATAACACCACCCAAATGTTCACGCAAAGAAAGAAAGCATAACTTTTATTCTCGCTGTAGTATTGTAGACTAAAGTCTCAAATCCAAAGAGATATTCTTTATAAAAGTTAAGAGTTAGCCACACCTACCTAAAACGGCTCGTTCTAACACGCCCCCACATATCTACCTCACTATGTGGGAAGATTTGCATAACGCCGCCCAAATGTTCACGCAAAGAAAGAAGGCGTAACTTTTATTCTCACTGTAGTATTGTTGCCGCTGCCGCCATGTCCTGAAGACGCTGTGTGCTTCGTTGTGAAAGCGAAGCTACTTTGTTTGGTCTTCCAAAAGAGGACGATATCCGCTTCGTCATGCCTAGAGCTGATCTGTGCTGGTCGCTGAGGGAATACATCAACTTAGTGCTGTGGATCGCCGGATCGGCCCTCACCGTTTTCACCGCTCCTTTGCCGGGACCGCCGTTCTCGACCCCGTCGCCTCAGCTCACTCTTGCCCGGCTTCAGCTCAGGCTAAGCCGGGGCTTTCGCTCACGCTAGGCCGCTGTGTTTTTCGTTGTGAAAGTGAAACTACTTTGTTTGGTCTTCCAAAAGAGGACACAACTAGAAATCTGGAACACTGTTCCAGAACAGTTCAACCCAAATATTCAGATGTGTGACATTTTATGGAGGACTGTTTCCTGGAAGAGTAGACTACAATGCCGGCTGCTCACAGACTGTAAGTATGTTTTTTTATATTTAAAGGATTTGCCACTGATGATTCAAACGCGAGTTTTGAGCAGTGTAGAGTAGCGCTTGTTGTTTGTCGTTTCTCCGATCACAAATGCAGACATGGTTTTATGTTTACGCGGCGCGATGCAACGCAACGTGTAAAAAGACAGTATAAGTCATTATAATCAGTAATTATGTATGCTGGATGCAACAAATGCCTCGTTTGTAATGGGTTTTAATGTTTTTGTCTCGTTGCTCTGGCCGGGACATGGCATCAATAGTATGGTGAGGGGCGTAACATTTCTGTCTCACGCTTGAGGTATTCGGCCAATCATAACGCACCGGATAGCTTTCCAATCACAGCACACCTCGCTTTTCAGACTGATGAGCTTTGTAAAAATCGACGCGTTTCAGAAAGGCGGGGCATAGAGGAGAAACAATAATGTACAGTATGTGGAAAATAATGTGTTTTTTTAACCTTAAACCGCATAACACATTTCATTACACCAAATACACCAAATAATGTTCTTTTTAGCAACATCATATGACCCCTTTAATTGCTGTATAGGCGAGGGGCCGGAGCCCACTAGAGGGCCTTATCAAACTTACACGGGGCACTAGATGACTTAAATGATTTTCAATACCTTATTTAAGAAATGGCAGTAGCAAGAGAGATGTTTTACTGAATATAAACACATGCAGTTTACATCTGAACCACAGCTATACCGATTAGTGATGTCTGTTTTGCGAATTAATCGTTCTTCGAAACAGTTCTTTTTTTCAAAATGGATGTGAACTGGTTCTTTTATGCCAACTGCTCAATCCTTTGAGTGATCAAAGTCTACAGAGTATGGAAAGTTCACTTCTGATCCACTTCCGCTCCGGTCTGGAATGCCGTGAATGGATAAGATTGTACAAACAGTGAAAAGTCCCAGTGCTGTTATACTAAATACGGGCACTCTTGGAGTGCTGCTTGACCAATCGGATTATAGGACCAGAACTAACTGTTATGTAAAGTGTGCATAAAGCTGCTTATTCTTTTTAATTTAATGTCATATAGTCATCTCTATACATGCTACATTTTTAAGAGCCATAATTATTATATATATATTTTTTTAAAATCTTCATTGAGATGTCGTTACAGAGGTATGGTAGTGGTCTGTCTTTGAATATTGTCTGTGGGGAGATTTCTATGTCTAATTGTTTCTAAACATAATACCTATACTGGCCATGAAGGGCACTTGGCTGATTTGTATCTCTTCTAGGATTTCAATTAGGTTTTAGAAAACACACCTTATGGCATTTAACGGATGTTGTTTGAGATGAAAGCTGTACATCCTGTCAGTTTCTAGTTTGTAATTACGTATGAAGGGTATGTTCAGAGGAACAGAGACTGGGTGTATTACTTGCTTGTTCTTGGCCCAAGTCTATATTGCATCTTTTGGTGAACAGAGTTTGGTTTTACTTTTAAAATACCTCAGAATCAGGTCTTTTTTGCGTATTTATTTATTTTTTAAATTAACAATACAATTTCCCCTGTGACTCTACAAAGGATAAGCGGTTTGGAGAATGGATGTAATTAAAATTTAATTTTTTTGACATATAGTAAGATTGTAACAGTCCAATCTGACCTGTTCAATATTACTTTATTAAAAAAATATCATTAGACTCAGAATGGAAGGATGTACTAACAATACTGCTACCAATCATCCAAAAAGGTATCATTTTTGCATTAATATTTATAGAAATAGTCAATAAATAATGAGTTAGAAAGCAATTTTGGCTTAAACAAATAGGGTCATTTAATTCCCATGTTTCGTCCATATGTTTTAAATGATGTTTCTGGTACATTGCCTCATGGCTGTGGTATTGGTGTAATAAAAGAGAGTCTTTTTGGCTCCCAGTGATCCAAATGTTTGACCCTTCCAGGTAGCCATATCTCAGGAGCTGCTGGTGCTGAGTCATGTTCAGAAGCAGGCCACTCTTATCTCCTGTCTCCAGGAGGACATTTCAGGCAGTTGGGTGTGGGGTGAAACGGGAACCCTGGATGATGTGGGCTTGTTTTTTTCAGGACAACCTGTTGTTTGTGTAATTTAGTGACCCTGACTCTGGAGAGCCAGAAAGTTTTCTTCTTCTGATATCATAATAAATGGAGTAAAAACTGGCTGTGACTTTACAGTGGGACAGTCTAACCTCCAGACACAGCGTTGAGGGAATGCTTTTGGTGTAGGGTGACTCAGCAAACTGTGTTCTAGCTCTAGTCATTAGAGCAGAGAGGAGACTTGCAGAGCCACGGAGGTGCACGGTGACTCTGCACAAACTGGCATGGCTGAGAACATGTGTAGCCTGTCATTTTGGGGGGGAGTTATTATGAATGTGTTCTTTTCAGTTTAATAAGACCGACTGTTATGTGTTAAACATTAATTAAAGAAATTAATGTTTTCCATTAACAATTATAAATTAACAGTTCAAGGAAAAATGATTTTTGTTATTAATATTTTACTCTAAAATTATTTTAAATATTATATATTAATATAAATATTAAAATTATAGAAATATTAAATTCTAATATTCTATATTCTTTTTTTAAATGTTTTGTTGAAAGTTTATTTTTAAAGGCAAGTTCTAATTGGTTAATGAGTAGAAACAATTGGTTAGTAGAAAAAAAGTTTTCTTCACACAGAAATCTCTTTTAAATTTCACAATTACAAATGTCTAGTAAAAAATAAATTGAATTAAATTTGAAATTTTGAAGTGGATAAACCAAAATATTTTTTTCTTATAAAACACAATGCAATAATCTATAGAATAAACTATATTTATAATTCCATTTTTTTTTTTTTTTGTGCAGTGTTAGTGCACTTCCCTGATGTTATTTAAATAATAAATTCAGAAATATCATCTATCCATCCATTCTCCAAACCACTTGACCTAGGGTTACAGGGGTAAATTTTAACTTGGGTATCTAATATGACTGATTCTAATGGTTTTGACTAAAAGTGATGCTCAGAATAAAATATTTGCTGCGATAAAATGTTTTGCATGGAAGCTAAAGTTATATTTTGAAGGCAGAAAAACATAACAGCAGTAAAATATATGAGAAGTTCCAGCAATACTTTATGTCAGCATTAGCTTACAATTGCTAATACAAAATAACAATGAATAATGTACATTTCTACATATACACATCTTAATATTTCAAGTTCTGTAAATTAACATTAGTTATGTATTAACAAATATAATTTAACAATGAACAATAATATATTTATAAATGATCATTAACCTAGATTCATAAATGCTGTAAAACAATGTAGTAAATTGTTATTTCATGATTCCTAATGCCTAATATTTCTATGCAGTTTAGATTTGATAGGCTGAACATTCGCAACAAGAGCTAATAAACATATTATGTTAAGTTATCCAGTAGCAAAGTACTGGCGCAAAGAACAGAGACATCCTCCTATTGCTTATTTCATGGATCTTTAAGCAGCTTTCACACCCTCTAATTTATAACTTTAACAACATATAATCCATAATTGGTTTAACTACCTAAATAAATCGGAGATGTTCGAGATTGGTAATCACGTTAATAGTCTGCTGTATTTAAATTCTTAATCTGGGGCTGAAAAATCTCACTTTCTTTGGGAATGCATTATGCAGGGGGATGTCAGAGTAAATTAAATTCCCCTCTGCACACTAAAGCATCAATTTCCTTATGGTAATTATCTGCGGGAATGGATGTGTCACTGGAGGGAGTCAGGCATGCTTGACATTTAGCCTCTTTATGTGGAAATGACACAAAAAAAACTAAGCGGCGGGAGGGAAATTAATCTCTCGGCCGAGCGAGTATGGTGAAGACCCTAAAGGACTGTCGCTGAATCAGTCATTATGTTTGTGACCCCATCTTGAAAATTGAGCCAATGATACGATGTAGACAAGAAAAAGACTAAGCTTAAGGAGCTGAGAAGAGTGGAGAAAAGTATTAAAATGATCATGCCTCTACATTTTGGAGAAGCTTTCTGAATGGTGGAGTTAGCTTGGCTGAAATAGACGTGCTAATCTTAGGTTTCTGAATCCATTTATTACAAAACATGAACATAGGCTCATTGGAAAAATTGTTTCTTGCAAAACTCCAGGTGCAATGAACACTAGTGGCAGTAAAACACCAACAATGTGTATTCCTTTTTAAACAAATTACTATTTCAAGGGACGATTATTGATTAATAAATACTTATTTTGGCATGGATCCTTGCGCAATTCTGTGTTATGATTTTAAAACACTTTCAGCATAAACATTTTGACGTTAGCATCACATAACCAGCTCCATATGCATGTAGTAGTTAAACTTGCTCGGGAGCTCACCTGGTAAAGCATTGGTTTTGCGATGCAGAATGCTTGGATATGAGTCACAACACTTGATAAATTACTCAAATACTTCTGAAGGCAAGCTAAAATGGTAAGCTATGGTAGCTCATCTCACGGTTAACAGTATCGGTGTATGTGGTACATTATTTTCAAATGCAATTAAGCACATTAACCTTTTAGCGCCACTAATCTGACATTTCATTTCCAAACTGTTACGATACATATGAAAACAAATGTTGCCAGATTCATGTTCATCTGTTTCAGAGAAAACTGAACACATTTTAGCTACACTCACTGGACATTTCACAAAAAACAAATATGTGCCGAAATGTCACCACAGTCACTTTTTTCCAATGATGTTGTAAACATAGGTTACATTAAAGTCAACAAGAAATCAAAATTGACCCTATTTAGTTTATAAATACACATTTCTCCTGACTCTATTTAATGGAAGCCTGGTACCACCACAGAAAAAAACAAACAAAAAAAAACAAAAAAACGGTAATCGTGACTTTTTATCTGATAATTCTGACTTTTCCCCCTCAGAATTGTGAGATACACTGAAAAAAATGATTCGTTGTCTGAACAACCATTACTTATAAAAGTAAATCCATTAAACACAAAAAACGTAGTATTCATAACTTTTCAATGTCTACTTAACATATATAGTGCGTGTAACGCAAAAATATAAGTTACAAGGTGAACTTAAGTGTATGCATAAATAAAATGAAAAAACATAACATATATACATATATAGTGAGATTTAAAATCGGAATTGTGAGTTTATATCTTGCAATTCTGGGTATATATATATTTATCAGGTTTGAGAAAAAAAAAATCAAAATTATATATATATGTTTTTTTTTGTTTTTGTTTTTGAATTCTGTGGCAGAAACGGTCTTCCATACAATTCTGACTCTGGTACTTCTGTATCAATGCTAAATCGATACCACAGCAAATAAACACCTGATGGATGAAAGCTTAAATGAATCTAAAGCTATAGATTTCATGATACTAAGTCATTCATTTACATTGAACTTTTAAACATGTTAACACTTTTAGATCCTTTTTTAAGAAAACTAACAAAAAAATGACAAAAATAATAACATGTTAGAGCTGGGCTCAGTAAATTATATGCAATTGATCAATGACTTTTGATTAACTGGATCTGATAAATTACCGAAAGCAGTCAAGGTTCAGTCACATTTAGAATTGTTCAAGGAATTTTCATGTGTAAAATTAAGTCATTTCAATAGGAATACACAATTAAAAATTTCATATGCGGGTGAAGAGTTTTTCATGCACATTTTGCAACAGGTTCTACATGGGTTCGTTTCACTGGCTAACAGAAAGTTTCTTGGTTGAAAAGTGACTTCTGTGTGAGCTGAGCTTCATGCGGCTCTATTATTGACAATAGACAGCAAAATTTTGCACCTTTATAATGTCAAATTTAATAAATGTATTAACTGTTAACTTTATGCTTCACATCACACTTTACTACCGAACTGCAGGAATAGCTCTAAATCAATGTGTGGTGTGACCCCTAAAATCCTCAGACATTGCACGTGCCTGTTTGTAAATGAAGATCTTAATATGAAAAGATAATTAGGAAAATCGCAGTAACATAAGAGGTTGTTTCAGCAGCTTACATTTATTGTGTTGAGCCTGTCTTGTCTTTTCACTTTGTCTTACATGGGCTCATAGTGATGGGCTGAAGGTCACCTTAGAGAAAGCACTTCAGACCCTCAAACAAAAACTAGTCTGATCCCTTTCATTGGCCCCAAGATGGACGTTAGTTATCAATATAAATCTCAATTTCGAAAACTGGCAAAATTGACACTTAAGACTGGTTTTGTGGTCCAGGGTCACATATAGAAAAGGGAGACTTTCATTTCCCACACTTCTTCATCATTTATTCTTCTCTTTAAGGAACATGCAGTGCTTTTAGAGTTCTTTTATGGAAAGTACCGGGGCTTTGGGATGAAGGTAAGGGTTTCCCGGTGGGACAGTAGTGATCATTCCTGACAGAGGAGCCTTGTGTTCGTAGTCAGGGGTGCTCCAGTTGTCAAAGTGGGCAAACACTGGTCAAAGTGGGAATGTTCAAATTAAAGGAATATTCTGGATTCAATCAACAGCACTTGTGGCATAATCTGATTACTGATTATCACAAAACAAATTGTTGATTACCACAAAACTTAACATTTGAATCTGTAAATGTTCAAATGCTCACTGTTTTAGTCACATAGTCACAAAACATAATCAGTATGTTAAGATGACAAGATGAGCAAAAAATGATAAAAACAACTTTACATCTCAAATAATACTCAAATTTGACCAGAAAAAAATTATGTATGTATAAAATATATATAATATTATATAATATAAAATTATATATATATATATACTCCGAAATTTCTTTTAAACAAACAGCATCATACTGTGTTTCTACAGTGTACTATGAAGGCACCCAGCATGCAATGCAGCATGAAAAGAGTTTTTTATTCTTGATGATTTTATTTGTGCTATTTAAATTGTTTTTGGTTCACTTTTAGCAGTTTGTGTTGTTTGTTTATTTTGTAATATTGGTTAATGTTGTAAGTGTTGCTTTTAATTTGTTGTGTTTTGTATGTCGAGTACTGATGTCACATCTTTCAAAGATGTATCTTCACTACTAGTCGCTTCACTATTATGAAAGATCCATTCACAAACAGTTATGAATGTGAAATAAGTTACTGATTTATCTTCATGCTTAAATAATGCTATAATATTTCATATTCTAGCTTGTCATCACTTGGTTTCATTTGTCACACTTCTGACGTAGACTAAATCAGAATTTTTAATATGAACATACAAGGTCCAAGGTCCCAGACAAATAATCACTAATCAGTATTATGGTGACTTCAAAACAATTACAGTAGCAGGACAACTTTATAATGTGAATTCACAGTAAAACGAGAGCAGTAAATTACTATGGTGTTAGCATAACTCTGCTGATCATTCAGACATTTTAACCTAAAATTTTGATGTTGATGGAAAAAGTCTGTAGACTCATTATGTGTCAACTGTGTCTATTAATGCTTTGAAAAGGGGAGTTTCATTCGCTCGTGTCTGATTTTCCATAAAGCAAGTTATCTTCATGCTTAAATAATGCTATAATATTTCATATTCTAGCTTGTCATCACTTGTTTTCATTTGTCACACTTCTGACGTAGACTAAATCAGAATTTTTAATATGAACATACAAGGTCCAAGGTCCCAGACAAATAATCACTAATCAGTATTATGGTGACTTCAAAACAATTACAGTAGCAGGACAACTTTATAATGTGAATTCACAGTAAAACGAGAGCAGTAAATTACTATGGTGTTAGCATAACTCTGCTGATCATTCAGACATTTTAACCTAAAATTTTGATGTTGATGGAAAAAGTCTGTAGACTCATTATGTGTCAACTGTGTCTATTAATGCTTTGAAAAGGGGAGTTTCATTCGCTCGTGTCTGATTTTCCATAAAGCAAGCAATGTCAGAGTCTGTGTCTTATGACACTCTCAAGTGATTGAGTGTTGCCAAAGCTGCGGAGGAATGAAAACGGTTTGGAGACATTTGAGTTATCACCAAATAAGGAGGAGGAGAGAGTTAGAGGAAGTTGTAAAGGTGCTGACTTTCTGCTGGAAGGAAAAGAGATGGGAGGCCTGTTTTATCGGCAAAGGAAACAGATTTCAGAGCACTGGTGACTCCAGGAAAATGGATCTGGGTTGAGTAAAAACCACGATTACCACCGGCAACAAGAGCAGCTCAGCTTTGGATAGGGCCATCTGGAGAGGTCTGCTCCAAAAAGACGGTAAACTAGCTCTTCTGGGGCCCAGCTAGGAAACACGTTTTCTAAAAAACCACCCGGTCCCTGGGTGAGGAGTTTGGTTTTCCTCCAGTGCTTCTCTCAAACACCTCCTCCTCCTTCTTCCTCTTTACTCGAGCTGCAGATGCCTCATTCCAACTCATTCTGAAAGCCGAGGACGTTTTGCCGTTGCAGACGGAAGGTTGAAGAGTGCCGCTAGGCTGGTTTTGTTCCCGGTAGTGTCTGTCTGATTTGACTCTTCAGAAACCCACAGAAAATGTCAATGCCTCACGATTTTTCCTGCCTTTTTAACTTAAAAAAATAGAGAATTAAAGTATATTTTTTAATTAAATATTTTTGATTCATTTGGTCTGCTTTATAAGATGACCTTATCTTTGTTCAGCCATACACGTCATGTTGGGGTCTACTGAATGATGCTGTAAGATGACCTCCAGCCAGAGCCCATGCTGCAGAGCGTTGAAGAGCTGTAAATCTAGGGCAGACACTGACAGAAGGGGAACAGGCGGGAACTCGAAAAAAATAAGTTTGACATTGCACATACTAAGGCAGAAACGGAGAAAGAGATCAGAAGATAAATGAATGCAATAGTTGTGGGAAACGCCTCTTCAGAGTGATTCTATGATGCGCTTACTGCTACAGGGCATATTTACTACTGCACTATGTATAAGAAAAAAAAACTGACACAAATGTATGCAATGACACAGACTTAAATTATTCCATAAATAAATTTCCATTAGATCATTATATGATCACCATTATGTTTTTAGTGTGTGTGTGTGTTTCAAATATTAAATTATTAATATTCTTATTTATTTATAAAATTAGAAACACAGAAACTGTTGTCACAGAATTTGTGTAGTTTTGTGGTGTTGACCACAAAAGTTAACCTACAGAAGATCTTTCTATATACAAAGCGCTGCTGCCACCTACTGAAAAAAATTGGTCTTACAGTGAGGTGTAATGTAAGCAATACAATGCAATAAGAATAGAATAGAATAGAATAATTATTATTAAATGTGAAAGTAGGGCTTAAACAGTGAATCAAATGAAAACATGCCCAGGTTATCAAAAATTTAAAATATATATTGTTTTAAATGACTATTTTTAGGACTATTAACCTTTTTCTTATTGTGACAATATTTAATTGCAATTTAATTAAGCACATTTCCCCTGCAAATTCCCCAATTACCATATCACAAGCACACACACACACAATTTTTTTTTAATCTATGTATCTATCATTATGGTTCATGTGAGAACAGTGATTGTCAAGATAATCATGTTACAAAGCAGAATATATATCCGTCTATTTCCCTGCACTTGTCCTATGTAAGGTCACAGAGATGCTGGAGTCAGTGCCAGTGTCTCAGGCTGTATAGGCAGGGAAACATCCTGGACATATGGCTAGTCCATATCAGACAAAGTTAAATATCTCAATCTGAACTGCTGAAATGACTTGAATGACTGAAATGTTCTCAGAGCCCACCGTACCGCTGTACAGTACAGCGAGATCACAAATATCATGCAAAGCCTAATAAATGTACTGAAAAATAACTGTCAACAACAATACACTGGAATGTATGCAACTGATTTGATTTGAGTAATTTATAATGTATGCAGAATGTTCATTATCTCTAAGATCTCTGCATCTGCTGATCAGTATAAAAGTATATGGCCTGATTTTGGACATGGACTGGTGCTGTTAATTGAAAACAATAGTCAGAAACAACACAAGTTTTAATACACAATCTGATATAAATCTGTAAATATACAGTGAAAGCTCAGATTCTTAGAATTAATAAACCTAAAATTAAAACAAAAGGATATTTGAATCACATACAAGCTGATGGGGTTCCTTGCATTAAATGTGGCATGTAACTGATGTCTGTTCATCCAATGGGATCCAATGGCCTGAAAGCAATGAAATCTCTCGAATATTTAATCCTCAGGCCATCCAAAATGTATGAGTTTGTTTCTTCATAGCAACAGATTTGGAGTAATGTAGCATTACATCACTTGCTCACCAATGGCTCCTCTGCAGTGAATGGGTGCCGTCAGAATGAGAGTCCAAACAGCTGATAAAAACATCACAATAATCCATAAATAATACACAACTCCAGTCCATCAATCTTGTGAATCAAAAAGCTGTGTGTTAGGTAGAAAACCCAAAGCCAAAAAAAGACCATCCCCTTTTGTCCTTTCTCATCAAAACCCACCAACATATTTGTTAAGAACTCTTTTGGAGTGCTTTTATTTGTATTTCTCTCCTGATTCAGACAAGACGTTTTCACAAGACATTAATTGATGGACTGGAGTCATGTGGATTACTTTTGGATATTTGTGATGTTTTATCAGCTGTTTGGACTCTCATTCTGACGGCACCCATTCACTGCAGAGGATCCATTGGTGAGCATGTGATGCAATGTTACATTTCGCCAAATCAGTTCCCATGAAGAAAAAAAACTCATTGACATCTTGGATGGCCTGAGGGTGACTAAATTGTCAGCAAATTTTCATTTTTGGGTAAACTATTCCTTTAATGTCTCAGATCTTCACTGGAAGTAACCTCACATCCAGTGAAGCAGACTCACCTGCCACAGCTCAGGTCTGCTGTGATATCGCTTCAACATAAAGTGTTGACTTACAGGTTCAGTCATTTTCTCCAGAGTAGTTGTGGGTGGTTTGTGGCGAGGAGGTAACTTTGAGTCCGAGTCTACATCCTCATAAGCTCTATACCAGATCACAATCACATGTATATGGGATATGAACACTCAACTGGCATATTAGCGTCTACATTCTCCTACTTTTGGTTATGTAACAAATACATAAATACATGGACATGAAATACTGATTTTAGTTGAAATTACAGTTGACATTACCATTGCACCAACATAGGTGTTACACATGCAGTATACTGACAAAATGTATACCCTGAAGTATACCTTGAATGCACTGTAAGTTTTGGATAAAAGTGCCTGTAAAATGTATGAAGAAACAAATGGTACAGAAATCTTTAGAAAAGTACCAGTTGGTCAAGTTGAGAGAGTCTTGGAAAATAAAATGTGGTAGCTGTGCTGTTAAGAGAGCTTTTAGAGCAACTAATCAGACCTTTGGGCTGCAGAGGTGTAGATGTATTGTCGAGCTGCCGTTGCTATATGCTATAAAAAAGAACAGATGGTTCTGCACCCTATAAAGGGATAGTGCAAAGACACAGTGGAAAGATGGCAATATTTTAGCAAATGTCCCTTATAAAGGGTGACAAAATAGGAAAATATAAAATAGAAGTTTAGTTCTTTCTTGCTTTCAATTCTTTCTTTCCTCCAAAGAACACAAAATTTGAAATTTGAAATTGTTTAGCTCTTTTGACAAAACAATGACTGGACGCTTTAAGTTTAAAAAAAAAGATTCAAAAGCACCATAAAAGTATAAAAGTGGGTGATAAATCTATGCATGCGCTTTATTCCACATACAGTATGAAGCCATAACAAAAGTTTGGATTGAAAAACAGACTGATAATTTTTCACTGATAATCTTGCACAGTGAGCTATTTTGGGAAAGGCGGGAAAGCGACGTTCCCGGTCACATGCACTGTGTAAATGCAGATCTGTTCACTCCATACATATGCAGCTCAGCGGCCTTCCCTCTCCGTTCCTGATGGTGAGAACCAGTCTGTCAAATGTCCCGTAAATTTTGTGATCATCCAGTATTTAAAGATGAGTAGGCTATTTTAAGATAAAAAAAAGAAGAATGATGTCCTCATATTGAGTCAATACGGGACACGGGAAATTAAGCCTAGTAAGCCTAGTAATATTTTTTTTGTTTGTGTTACTTTACTAGTTACTTGAAAAAAGTAATCTGATTATGTAACTTGCGCTACTTGTAACCCCTAACACTGGCAGAGACTGTCCGTTTCCCCCTTCTGTCGTCCCATATTTATTACACATTGAAAGTGGCGACGCGACACTAGCTGCACGTACATGTGCGGTTTTCATTCAAACTGTCAGCTTTCTTTGGATGTTCGAGTCTTCCAATACATTAGATAAATACTGTAGCTAAAATAACAATGTTGTGCAGTATATGGTAAAACTATTTGAGCTACAAACCAGTGTTTAATTACATCAATACTGTAACGGGGCTGACAAGACGTGAGACGTGCGGATCCATATGCAAGCTTTATTACCAGCAGAGGAGGTCAGAAACACAGGCAGGGTCGAACAGAGGCAAACAGGTATATGGCGGGCAAGACACAAGAATAGTCCTAGGGCTAGCGTAGGTCAACGATCGGCGAACATAATCACAAGGGCGAGACTAAAGGGATAAATCCAGGAAAACAGGCAAAGATCAGAAACCGGGAAAACAGACAAGGCAAGACTAGGCTGGGCTAGGAAGCTAAAGAGGGCTCTGTAGAGTAGCTATCACTGCTGGCGATAAGTGCATACAATACTCGGCAGAGAATGGTTGTTTGAGTGAGTGTTATATAGTGAGTGAGTGATATGAAACAGCTGTGTGCAATCAGTGCTGTGTGCAATCAGTGCAATGAATGATGGGATATGTAGTCCGGGGTGATATGCAACAGTGTGTAGTGCGAGAGTCAATGAAAATGGAAAGGGTGACCTCTGATGGCTAGCAGACGGAAGTTCATGGACCGGATTCGTGACAAATACATTTAAACAGTTTACATTTACAGTATCAAGTGGCAGAACAGACTGTTTTTGTACAGACACCAGAAGTTATGCACATTCAGTACAAATGACCACACCCATTCTTATGTTAAAAATCAAGTGGATAGGTGAAACGCATTCTCTTACAGAGAAGGAGAATGTTTTAGTGTTTTCCTCTTATTTCAGAATGCCACTTTATGCAATAATCCTGGAATAAACTTGGGTTTTCTTAATTGCGTTTCACAAGTTCACACATAGCCTGCATGTTATCAGATATGGTAATGTATGTATATTTGGTGTGCTGTCCGAGGTGAGGGCTCCAAGCTCAGAATTTGGCCCAAACTCAGAGTACTCCCCCATCCTGTCATGGGACAGAGGTGAGGGACGGCCATAAATACAGTCCTCTTTCCATGCTGATTGGTTTGGATTACCCATACATGCTCCTCCCAAACCTTGTTTAATAATCTTCATGTAAACAGGGTCATTGTGTCACTAGTTAAACTTAAGAGACAGATCAGTCCAATTCATGAAAAAATTATGAGTGATTGATGTGAGGCCAAGTATGGTGACCCATACTCGGAATTAGTGCTCTGCATTTTTCCAATCCAAAGTGCACACACACAGCAGTGAACACACACACACACACCGTGAACACACCTACCTACAATCCCTGCCGGTACGAGACTTGAACCCGCAACCTTTGGGTTACGAGTCCGACTCTCTAACCATTAGGCCACGACTTCCCCTTATTCAGATCTTATTAAATGAATTAACTAATGAAATCGAGCATTGCTACTTCTCTCATGGTCAGAAGTTAACAACTGAATAACTGTTCCTCGCACAAACCAAGGTCTGTCCTTCGCAGTAGTTTAGATTCTCAGAATACAGAAACACACCAACAAACTATTTTTTGATACCTTTATGGTGCTCTTGTTTTTGAAGATTAAAAGCTGCAGCTACATTCACAGTACCTGCATGTATAAAAGCGACCAGTATACAGTTCTTCTCCTTTTCTCCTTTTATGTTCCAAGGAAGACAGAAAGTCATATGGGTTTGGAACAACATGAGTAAATGATGACAGAATGCTCATTTTTGAACTATTTCTTTAAAGCTCATTTCATATGAATAGTTCATGTTTAGTGCTGTAAAAGTGCTAAAGCTTCAAACAAACAGCATACAAGAGTATTATTACAGTAGCAGGGATGAATAATTGAGCATGTCTATGACTGACCGCATTCATTTCATGGTTGTCCTGAGAGGGGTGTTTAATACTCTGTGCATTTGTCCAACCGGATAACAAAGCAGATGGAATTTGTTTAATAAATATGTAAGAATCTAATACTGTTAAATTGCTTTTTGTTGCACACTGCACACTCGTTCCTCCTCCATTAATGATTTATAAAAGCAAACAATTAATCAATAAATAGAATATATTTCCATCAATGCTGCATCACTCTTCTAGATGTGGTGGGGAATGTGGGACTATGCAGATGGAAACCACAGGTGTAATCATCAGCGTCCGCATTAGTTTGTCATTAGATTGCCTCCCGTGTCACTGCAGTCAGCGGGAGGTCAAATTACTGGCATGTGTCTGTAAATTGACGCTGGGACTCCAAGCGAAGCTAAAACTCATTATTGAGTAGAATTACAGCGAGTTCTAGTTTTTAATCTAATTTGAACAGTAAAATGTGAATTAGTAGAAGGAATGATTATTAGTGAAAGTAATAAGTAATTAGAGTAATTAGTGGATTTGAGTAGGCTACTAATGCATATAGGTATGTATTTTAAAAAAAACTAACAGCAATATCATGTAATAGTCACTAGGTGGAGACCTAGATCAGACAATTTGAGCTACGACGGTGATTCACATTGTGATGGTGGTTCTTAAATAAAGCCAAATATCATTACTACACCCTAAGCATAACAGACACCTTTTGGCAGTTTCACATGTCAAATTTAATATCTTTGTGCAGATATTTTCTATATGCTGTATGAACAACGAAGTCCCTCACAATGTAGGGTTTTCAGGCTGTATGATTTTCAATAATCATAGGCTTAAAGGAACACTCCACTATTTTTGAAAATAGGCTGATTTTCCAACTCCCCTAGAGTTAAACAGTTGAGTTTTACCGTTTTCGAATCCATTCAGCCGATCTCCGGGTCTGGCGGTAGCACTTTTAGCTGTAGCTTAGCATAGATCATTGAATCTGATTAATCCGTGATCTGATTGACTCTTCTGTAGTTACATCTTGTACTAAGACCGACGGAAAATGAAAAGTTGCGATTTTCTAGGCCGATATGGCTAGGAACTATACTCTCATTCCGGCGTAATAATCAAGGAACTTTGCTGCCGTACCATAAGTGCAACTTTTCATTCCTTGATTATCTATCTATCTATCTATACATTACATACATACACACATACACATACACTTTCACTATAAGAATGTAGACCAAGTAAATGTTGATGTTTATTATTATTATTATTATGTTTTATTAATGTTGTTTGTTATGTCCTGTTAGCACTGAGAAATCATGAAGTATGCAGAAGCAACAGAGAGAGGAGTTTGCTTTATTGTGATTAATAATCAAAAGCTCTGATGCATGATTTAAATGAATTTCACATGTTAAATCAAATAAATATATGCTATATTTTAATATGCACACTGCTTACAAACTTTTTGGTCACATGGCCTTCAGGCATTGTTTAAACATGAATAAAATTAGTAGTGTGTGAGATTCAAAAATTTTGTTCGACCTTTTGCTTTTATTTTTCCTATGCATCTGCTCATATGACTTATCAGGAGTTCCAGTGGCATTCATTTATAGATTAAAATAAAAATATAAAAAAATAAAGCTAGCTCTAGACTACAATTAGCAAACCAAAAGATATTCTTTAGTGTATAATCTTAAATCTATGGTGTGTTGGTCTCTATGGTCTGTATGTTCACTGAAGCAAAATGTATCTCATACAGTCTGCATCAGTGGCCAGAGATTAGTAGATGGTTGGCTTGATAAAAATGGTCAAATGCAATTTTCTTCTTTACACTTGTTTATAAAAACAGCTCTGTCATTAATATGGTTGTGTGTGCTTGCGCTCTTGATGAGAATGCCCTTGTATATCTGGGTGTCACAACGTGGTGCTGATGACGGTGATAAGCGCTGATAGCTGATGTTAAACTCGGGCCTTCGTTAACATAAACACCCAACAAACATGCAGGGAGCTGTATGGACTGGAAACGGCGGTTTAAAAATAGTCCAATTAGAATTATTTGGCAATGTTGCTCTGCATGTATAACACCCCCACCCTCCCGTTTAATTATGTTGAAAAAATATCTCAGTTCCGGTTCAAGAGAGAGAGAGGAAAATACAAAAACAGTAAGTCAGCACGGTTTTCAGTGGAGGTTCAAATTCAGACTCTCCCTTTAATAATTCACACCCTTTTATAGCGCTTGCTTTGTTTCAAAAGAAATGAAAGCTGGATACTGTATCTCAGGCTTTATGTTCTTTACTGCAGAAAACAGACCGTAGGTCCTGCTCGACTCAGTGTAACCTTAAATTTAAAGCTTCAAGGCTGAATATTAATCATTTTCCTTTACAAGCTTTCTAAAACAACAACAAAAAACAAGCAGCATAGCGGCTTTTGTGACTTGCACTGGTCCACATTTGAAATGCACCAGGAAAAGGAAAATCACATTTGACACGATCAAAGACTTGTCAGCTAACTAGTGACCAGCAAAAAACTCATGCTCACCCATGCGAAAATATACAATGAGATGGTGCTCATTAAGATGTGAAAGCAGATCAGAAGGTTTCTGATGGTTAATTGAATTAATCAAGGCCATTTGACAGTCATTTAACAGTCATTTATGTTATTTATGCTTCAATTAGCATTTTCGTTCAGTAATGCACAGACTGTGTGTTTGAAGACACACAAACAACCGCAGTGGTGTTTGCAGAGAAGTAAACAAATTCCTCTGTAAACAATTAAGAATTAATGCTTCACTCTAGGCCTAGAAATGCCATAGAGTGCTGCTCACTTCTATAAAATATTGCACTCCTGAATGAACTCCATCCAAAACACGACCTGCAATTTGTGCTTTTTTGATCTTCCCAGGTCTGTGTGCACACTAATTGGTCATATTATCCCTGACAAGAACAGTGTGATGACATTTTTGCAACACCATTGGTAAAAGACTCCTCAGGCATTCGGATAAACCAGTGTTGCATGATCTGTGAGAGCGGCGCCCCGGGCGAAACGAGAATTCACCAGGAATGTGCAATATAGACGCTCCTTCATGTTCCCAAATAATATGCTAAAAACATGTGACATGTTTTGTGTTAAAGGGATAGTTCACCCAAAAATGAAAATGTGATGTTTATCTGCTTACCCCCAGGGCATCCAAGATGTAGGTGACTTTGTTTCTTCAGTAGAACACAAACGAAGATTTTTAACTCCAGCCGTTGCAGTCTATCAGTCGTATAATGTATGGCAATGGTAACAAAATCTATGAGAGTAAAAAAAACATGCACAGACAAATCCAAATTAAACCCTGCGGCTCGTGACGACACATTGATGTCCGAAGACACGAAATAATCGGTTTGTGCGAGAAACCGAACAGTATTTATATCATATTTTACCTCTAATACACCACTATGTCCAACTGCGTGAGGTGTGTACGCGCTCTGGCGTAGATTAAATTCAAAGAGACAGGATAGTCTGTGCATGATCTGATGTTTTATTCGGACCCAGAATAAGGCGAGATGAACATCAAGGAGCGCTAATCATTCCGTGCAGTGTGTGTTTCATTCATACTCGTAGCCGGAGGGCGCTCTCGTGCAGAAAGTCGTATGAGGAAATTCCTAATATGGACAAAAGCATCCAGCTATC
>NW_015657514.1:341716-344184 GCF_001515625.1 Sinocyclocheilus rhinocerous
TTCTCTTGCGCGAACTCATTCGGGAGTGGTGACTTTCCACGTATTCCCAACTTCTGAGCCTGCTCGCCTGAAGTTATGGTTGATTGCTCTTCGGCTGGATATCAACACACCCAGTAACGTAAACTATTCCAGAGCGCGTACACACCTCACGCACCGGATGCCGTGCGCGCGCTCAAAGCAGTTGGACATAGTGGTGTATTAGAGGTAAAATATGATATAAATACTGTTCGGTTTCTCACACAAACCGATCGTTTCGTGTCTTAGGACATCAATGTGTCGTCACGAGCCGCAGGGTTTAATTTGGATTTGTCTGTGCATGTTTTTTTTACTCTCATAGATTTTGTTACCATTGCCATGCATTATATGACTGATAGACTGCAACGGCTGGAGTTAAAAATCATCATTTGTGTTCTACTGAAGAAACAAAGTCACCTACATCTTGGATGCCCTGGGGGTAAGCAGATAAACATCACATTTTCATTTTTGGGTGAACTATCCCTTTAACGTCAGCGTGGCTATTCCGTTTAATTAATGCTCGATCCTTAATTTATTTGTTCTCGCGCTCTTTCGCTTGAGGTTCATTCAGTGGGGGAGCTCTTAATGAATTAGAACATCTTTGGTGCTTGGAGAGGAAAGTATTTTTGGCAGGGATATGGGTATTTTTAGTCCAAGAAATAATTTTCTTCAGCGAGAGAGAGGGAAAGGGGGAGAGAAAGACAGAGTGAGAGTGCCATGTTGCTGAAATCTGGTTATTAGTCTACTTGTCTGCTCCCTCCTTCTCTTCGCAGACCCTGACATTATTTAAATAGCCGCACACCCATCCCATGGTGCCCAGCCGTGCACCAGAGTGGCTAATTTGGGTAAGCCTCATTCATCTAAAAAAAAAAATGCAACTGTATATTTTAGAAGATGACATGAGAGGAGGGAAAATAAAGGGTAAAAGAAAGGGATGAAAAAGGAGGGAGAGAAGCGTGAGCAGCTGCTGTGGAGTTTGTTAGTCAAGCCTACATACTGTCAATGTATAAACCTGGGTTATGGTTTCTTCAAAATTATAATTGGTTTTAGAGCTTGCAAGCCCCATCCACCACACTCCGAACTTGAATGACTTTCTTTCTTCTGTGGAAAATAAAAGTAGACATTTTAAAGAATGTTGGGGTCCAAACAAAATTGAACCTCATTGATTGTATGAATTTCATTGTATGACAGCCTTCAAACCTAAAGGCTTTTAAAAAAAATGTAATTTTCAGACACGACTTCAAAGTTTGTCTTGATGAACTTGTAAGTTACCACTTACAGTATTTTTCCATTTTCTATGAGATTTATTTCTGGGCTATGTGTGTTTATTTTCTTTTTGGCCAGGGCTCTTTTTGGCTGCGTCCTGTTAATTATACAACAGACCCAGGATGGACGCTGACCTGTAATGACGCCTGGGACTGTGAAAAAGAAAGTGGGAGACTGTGAGTGCAAGTGTGAGAAAGAAAAAGAGAAACAGAAAGAGGGAGAGACAGCAATGATTGCTCAGATGATGCTTATTTATTTCCTCTCTAATAAGGTGCCCACTTACAGGCCTTAAAGGGCCTTTTACTGTCTGGTGCATTAAAGTATTACAGGGTTTAAAATCAAGATTGAATTTCATTTATTTTGTAAACAAAATGCACTGGCATTTATCTTGATGTCTCCCTGCAGTATGCCAACATTATTAAAGGTTTTCAAAAGAAAGTTTTGGGATGTCAAACCTTTCCTTCTGTAATGTAGATTACTTCTACAATCCTAAAAGTGAAGGTCTCAAACTGAGATTTTCATATTTTCAATGCCATAGATCCATTTTAGGTTCCCCAAAGAACGCTTAAGTGAACAGTTTCTAGAAGAACCATTTTTTCTTGTGTAAAGAACATTTTAATAGCCTAATCTGAAGAAATGTTTCCACTATAAAGAACCTGTTATGAAATGGTTTCATGGATGTTAATGTTCTTCATGAAACCATTGATGCCAATAAATAACCTTTATTTTTAATAGTATAATGCTATATTATTCTTATTTTTATGTCTTAAAGGGATAGTTCACCTTAAAATGAAAATTCGGTCATTAATTACTCACCCTCATGTCGTTTCAAACCCGTAAGACCTTCGTTCATCTTCGGAACACAAATTAAGATATTTTTGATGGAATCTGAGCGCTGTCTGACCCTGCATAGACAGCAATACAACTGAAATGTTCCCAAGTCCAGAAACGTAGCAAGGAGATCGGTAAAATAATCCATGTGACATCAGGGGTTCAACCGTAATGTTACAAAGCTACGAGAATACTTTTTGTGCGCAAAAGAAAAAAAAAAACGACTTTATTCAACAATTCGTCTCCTCCACATCACCCTGTAGCGCCATTTTGGAGAATATCAGCTGGACGTAAACAGCGTATGCTGTTCTGTGTCAGCCGCACCACACGGATACGTTGTTTTCGTTCAAATCAAA
>NW_015657514.1:346390-416390 GCF_001515625.1 Sinocyclocheilus rhinocerous
GCTGTTCTGTGTCAGCTGGGTCACGCTGGATCTGTTTCCTACGTTGTTGTGATTTGATCTGAACGAAAACAGCGTATCCGTGTGACGCAGCTGACACAGAACAGCATACGCTGTTTACGTCCAGCTGATACTCTCCAAAATGGCGCTAGGGTGATGCGGATGAGACGAATTGTTGAATAAAGTGGGGGTTTTTTTCTTTTGCGCACAAAAAGTATTCTCGTAGCTTTGTATAATTGCGGTTGAACCCCTGATGTCACATGGATTATTTTACAGATCTCCTTGCTACATCTCTGGACTTGGGAACATTTCAGTTGTATCGCTGTCTATGCAGGGTCAGAAAGCGCTCAGATTCCATCAAACATATCTTAATTTGTGTTCCGAAGATGAACGAAGGTCTTACGGGTTTGAAACGACATGAGGGTGAGTAATTAATGACAGAATTTTAATTTTGGGGTGAACTAACCCTTTAACGAACATCCCAATGCCGTCCATGCTGCTGAGAGCGACATCTGATATCTCAATAACAAAATAAAAACATAACAAAGATGACGAAACAAAGAGAAGAAAGTATCTGATCATAGTGATGTGGATATGTTTGCACCAGCTCTGCAATTCACCAACATTGTGTATAAAGTATACATTATAAAGTATATTTGAGACTATATGACTATGTAAGACTATACACCGCATGCATAATTATTAGGCACGTTGATATTCTGATGATATTTTTTTTCCAAGCACATTTGACCAATTCCAAAGCACATCAATCTTAATAACTATTAATTTTGTATTTAATCATTAATAAGTGATATAATAATTTATATCATCATAAGTGATATATAATTGTCCATGAAGGCTGGAAGTGAAAATCTCCTTATATTCAGGTGTGCAGAATTATTAGACAGGTTTTCTTTTACAGATAAAATTAGCCAAAAAAGAGGTTTAACTCAGACTGGAAAGTCAAAAATTATTAAATCCCCATGAGAAATACTCAAAACTAAGTTAAGACATGACCATTGGACAGCAAAATGCTCACTGGGCCAGCGAGCTCAGAAAAAAACAGGTGGAGACGAAAAGACACATGTTATCTGTAAAATATTTAAGAATTAATGTGAAGAATTCGATGTAAAACCATCTGGAACCATTTAGTCTCCAGCGCCACCATTTTCCAGAAATGCAACCTACCTGGAGTCTCCAGAAGTGCAATGTGTCAGGTTCTCAGAGACTTTGCTTGGATAAAAAAATCCAAAAAAATGACCCTCACTTAATAAGAATAACATGCTGAAGTATTGTGAAATACATTAAGGCTAATTTTGTATAGGCTTTATGGACAGATAAGTTTTGAGTGACTCTTGAAGGACCAGCACCACATCCTCTTGTACCACTTTTTGAAGAATTGATCTTCCAGAATCTGGTGGTACGTTTTAGGGTCGACTTATAGACCCTTTAAATGAATAGTTCAGTAAAAAATGAAAACTTAATGTTATTACAAAACTTAGCTCATTGTCGCTATCAATTGATCGTTTGCAAAGAGCTTGACTGACAGGCGTTCTGACCAATCATAACGCCGAAGCCGTCATCTTGCCCGACAAACAAAAAAGACAGGAGAGTAGATTAACTTTGGTGGGTTAAACTTGTTAAAAATGTTGTGTATTGACGTCTTTCCGCGGTTGAAATAAAATACCTTCTGATGTTCATTCATGCTTATTTCGTGCTTTAAGTAAATATAAAAAGACGATCGGTTTACGTGCTGCTTGAACTAAGGCAATACAGTGATCTCTCACGACACATCAAAGAGCCAAAAAATGGTTTTTATTGTTTAAATTTATTTTAAAAATGATTTCTTTGTTTCATAACAGAAGTAACCTGCTCTGTCTTGTCTGTTGGCGTGTTTTCAGTTTCCTCTTTGCTCCGCGATGTATTTTTACTGCGTGAGAACATGATTTGTAGTGTGAGAGTGTCATGGCTTGTCGGACATAGCAACAGTAACTAAGGAGGGTGGGTTTTTGCGAAGGGTCAATTGTCATTTTATGGAAAATGTCTGCGTGAAGATTCTACAAAATGTCTTTGAAAAAATAAAATAAAGTAAAATAACAGCATTTTCTGAATTCTGAATTTCCTAAACTATCCTTTTAATATCTCCATAATGTTTGCCAAAACAATCAGATTTCTTTAGTAACAGGATGTATGCCGCTCAAAATGCAAGCTCTGTAAATGAAAGTGAATATTTAACCATGTTTATGTCACATTGCCGTGGATTTTGGCCCCAAGCAGTGGCCTCGCCAAGGCTCGTAAGTCTGAGTGATCATTGGCCTTTCTTCCTCTCCGGTCTCCCGTCTTCCCATGCCCTGCTGGCCTCAGCAGCATCACTGCTCATCCAAACACTAGTCATCCTATGAAACCCCCATGAGCACCTGGGGTGAGCTTGTCCTGCCAGTGTGGCCTTTGGCAGCTTCTGTGTGCTGCTTTATCACCCTCCCTCTTCCTTGCTCTTTGCCTGTCACACTCAATTAGCCCAATGAAGTAACAAATCTGCCGCTCTATATTTTTCATTAGGGACTGAGGGAGCGGACAGATATCAGTGAGCCGTCATTTCTCTCAGTATAGAGAAGTTTATAATCAGCGTATGTATTTCCTCAGATGACAGTGTTTACTCAGCTCTCTCATTACAAATCAATGTCGTGTTGGGAGTAGACAGCTCAGATGAAAATCAGTCAGAGCCAATTGACATTTTTGAGGTAGAATAGTTGGGCTTGTCACATGCTCATAATCAGAAGCAACAATTTAAAAGGATCTGAACCAACAGCTGAGAAGCTGTCACATAAT
This sequence comes from Sinocyclocheilus rhinocerous, assembly GCF_001515625.1. Classification (NCBI taxonomy): domain Eukaryota; kingdom Metazoa; phylum Chordata; class Actinopteri; order Cypriniformes; family Cyprinidae; genus Sinocyclocheilus; species Sinocyclocheilus rhinocerous. Next base: position 349,217 of record NW_015657514.1, read on the forward strand.
GTAAGAATAGGAAATGGAAAACAAAAGGGCTCAGAGGCGCAGAATGAAACGTGTGGGGGTTCGTATTCACAGACCCTTTTACTGGAAGTGGTGTTTACGGGCAAGAAATCAGACAATAGCAGTAGCCTGTCAGGAAGCTGAAGGGTCTCTTAGAGATTACAGCCAAATGATGTTCCCACCTTGAGGCGAATGCATAATAGACATTAATCTTATTTGTGAATTAGTCAACTCTGTTGTGATGGAAAAGAATGAACCTGATGTGTTGTTAAACACCATTACTGCACTTACACATTGAACAACATAAGATCTGATTAATCGCCAGAGAGAAGTTCAGCTGCAGAGCACTTAAAATGCATAGCAGCAGCAAACTTATGAATAAATAAAATGGGCAAAACAATAAAACTATGAGAAATAAATGCAGCAGACAAAAACACTATTAGATGTCAATGAAAAAAAAAAAATGAAAAAAAATTATAGCCTATTACTTGTGCTTGGAAAACATGCGATGGCACAAATCTATGGGTTTACTTTAAACGAAAACATTTGTGTTCTCCTATACATATTTGTAAACAAGAAACCTTAACAATTAATAACATACCAATTTTTAACTAAAATTTTGAAAAATAATAAAAATAAAAATTTTTATAAAAATATCCGTACACCTTTTTGCCTCTTTATATTCATGTGTTATTCTTGCTATTTTAGCAAATATACACATACAAAGATGATAGATAGATAGATAGATAGATAGATAGATAGATTCAAAACAAAAATCACCTAATCAAACTTGATAAATGACCCGTTTCATAGTATGACCCCTGCATTACTTGCTGCTACCAATTAAAGTTCAATATCACGGTGCAACTTAAACCTCAATCAACTGTTTGGGCACTATAACAAGCATCACGTTATTGCAATATGTTTACACATCAATGATTGATCCGTTGTAGTTATTAACAGTTTGACAATTTGCAAATAATTTGACTGTTTGCATTGGAGTCCCTGGTTATTAGTTCCCTCGCAGCTGTGAGATGAGTGGGGATGGTGATAGTGTCCTCACTGGAAAGATCATGCTCATTGAAGCTTGTAGATATTTTTAGACCCGTCATTGCCGAAGGTGGCAAAGAAGAGAGGGCTTCTGGATCTGGCTGTCTGCTGTCTCTCCCCTCTTCTGCAGCCCCTGTTTCTCTGTGTTTCTGTCTGTGCTATAACACAGCCAAGAGTTTCAATTAAGAAATAAAAGGCACCATAAGGTAGGCAACACAGAGGGTAATGGACTTTCTCTGTTGCTTTGTAAAAATGAGCCTGTCCCTTGTAACTTACGAGATTCCATTATTAGACTGGCACACAATTGCAGAGCCAACCTGTTTTCATTCCCTAAGACTGGTTCGAAATGACGTGGGCCGGAGAAACTGACTGCAACAGAAAGAGACGATTGAGTAAATGCCTTTCTCTAAGCACCTTAATTGCTGTCAACTGTCTCAACATTTAATAGAGTCTCGTATAAAAATGGGCCAACATTGGGCCTTAACTGCTGCTCGGTGCTGCTTGTGTCCTCTCAGGTACAAGCAACAACTGCTGCCTTTTAAGATATGATTTGGAGTCATGTTAAAGAAAAATTAAAGGCATAGTTCATCCAAAAATGAAAATTATATCATCATTTCCCCACCATCATGTCATTCCAATGCTGTATGACTCTCTTATGCGGAACACAAAAGGAGAAATTTGAAGAATATCCAGGTCACTCTTTTCAATATAATTGTAAATGAGGACTGGGGCTGTTAACCTCCAGAATAGGAAAAAAGCATCATACAAGTATTATAATAGAAATCCATACATTTTTGCCACTATATTCCAAGTCTTCTCAAGTCATATGATAATTTTCTGTGAGGAACAGGCTTATGAGTGGTTCTTTTGAGTCAGTTTTTTAAAACCAGTGTAAAATGCCCTCACATGAAATTCATGATCCTGTAGATTTCTATTGAAAAAAAATTGTCAAACAATAGTAAATCTGATGCACTTTAAATTATTTGGTTACTAATTGGAATGATTCGGTAGTCACGTTTAACTCAGTGACAAAACAGTCTAAATGTTTTGTTCATGATCTGCACTGCTTCAATAACATGTCCACTCATAGAGGGAAGATAATTAATGAATAATAACTTACCGTAAAAACTTTAGCCCTCAAACAAAATTCCCAATTCCATGGATAGCTATTGAAATGACAGGAATTTGTCCACAAAAATGTATCAAACAACAGCAATTGTGACTGTACCTTAAATGATTTGTTCACCAGTCTGACTGATCCTGTAGTTGACTTTATTTTATTGACTTGATGATCTGGTCACAATAGGTGAGTTTGTGAGAGAAGAGGAAGTGGTGCTTGCCCAATTATTGAATGAATCATTTTTTGAAATGCGTCTTTTTTTAAAGGTGCTATATGTAATTTTTTGACTGTCCTAAAGCATGATATGTTAGTAGATATTTAGGAAACATGCTAAGTTCACATATTTGTTTCTCTAAAAAACAACGCTACAGCCATTTATTCTACATTGAAATGTGTGTTCTGTGTCGGAATGTCTGTTTTTGTTGTGGTCTGTGTGATTCTGCCCACTGCCAATTTACCCAATAGTATTTTGACACCCTGGGTTGCCATTTGGCAGAAAACGCAGCGTATTGCAGCCTTGGAAGCCAGCAAACAACCTAGGGTCAGAGATCACAGATTCTACCTGATTTAAAAAGCATTGAGTCTGAGGAGGGGCTGGAGAAACATTTCTCTCCAATATTTTGAATTTGAAATGCAGAACTCATTTCAACCGCTAGCTGTCAATATTACATACAGCAGCTTTAATGTATCAGACTGATTCATTAACAACCTAAAAGTCCACTGGAGGGAAGATAATTACTGAATAATGCAGTATTTTACCCTCATGTGAAATTCCCGATCACATTGATTCCTATTAAAATAGCTGGATTTTGCCTCGAAAATTCACAACCCAGGCTCATTCGAAATATGTGGCTCAAAATACATTTCTGCAACACCATTATTACGTACCTTACTGCACGTTTCGCGCAAGTTTCAAAGTGAAACGTCCAGTGAGTGGCGTTAAAACGCGGGTTCAATACGTTACCCTGGTACGTATTTGTTACGTTGATAGAGGCACGTATTGCTGTGTTTGTATTACGTTGCTTCAGGTACGTATTGCAGTGGTTCATAATTCAAATATCGCTAAAAAGTGTTGCTAAATGTTAATGCTCTATCGTGTTGGAAATATCCCCTACACCAAACCCAACCCTACACCTACCCGATAGTGTTAACAAATGCAAAAACGATATAAAAATGCATTTGTTGATACAGCCGTGCTATTTTAACTTCCTTATGCGGATTTGAACTGGGTTGTTAAAGGGGTCATAGAATGCCCATTTTCCACAAGTTGATATGATTCTTTAGGATCTTAATGAAAAGTCTGTAACATAGTTTGGTTAAAATTTCTCAATGGTAGTGTAAAAAACAAATTTTTACCCTGTCAGAAACAGCTCTTTTCAGAGCATGCAGATTTGTTGCATTTTCCTTTAAATGTTAATGAGCTCTGCTAACCCCGCCCCTCTCTTTGTGTGACGTCACACAGACAGGCATCTGAGATCGGCTCGATTTGAGAAAGTTGTAAAGATTTTAGTAGATTAACGAAAAACCACTGGGTGGATTTTTATCATTTTAGGGTGGCTGTGTACACACACTGCCAACACACATTTCAGTTCAAACAACTTGTAAAAGTGCATGTAGCATTATATGACCCCTTTAAACCGTAGTTTCACAGGATTTGTACCAGAGCTCTTCATCACTCAAGTGCAATGCCGTATAGCGTGAGCTACCGAGCAAACCTACTCAAATTAGAAAACTCATGTATATGAAGCTGGATATGTGACGACATGTTCAAAAGTATCAGTTTTCAGATCTCGCAGCATGTTAAATTTGTTTTGAATTTATTACATAACATTCCTCAAGTAATTATGCGAAAATTATGATTTATTATTCAAAACTGTGGACCTGCAAATCATACTTTGTGTGAAAAAGAATAAAAGTGTTTTAATAAAATACTTTTAATTTGAATAAAAAGGACTGCCTCTAGTGTTCATTTCAACTGGAAACTGCAGCGATTCGTATGTACAGGTACGTTTTTTGAGTTTTGCAGAAATGTAGGTAGAGGCACGTATTTCCAATGAGCCTATGTTGAAAATTCACCAAACAACAGCAAATGTGAGTGATTTGTTCAGTAATGAGAGAAGCAGTGATGCCAAATTCATGAATTAATCATTCTTTTGAGTTGAATGTTGTCCATGAATGGTTGATTCCTCATGAATCTGACTGCTTTATTAACAACTAAGTAGTGAAAATTACTGATTTTCAGTTTGTTCTTCACTCATAGCTATTAAATGGCTTCAGAAGACTTGGAATGCAGCACACATGCCTTATGAACTACTTTTATGAAATACTTTTTGAACCTTGAATGCTTTAGTCCTCATTATTAATATTAGGATTGAAAAGAGCAACCAGTAAAAATTCTCCACAGATAAAAGTCATACAACTTTTGAAGGACACGAGGGTGAGTAAATGATGACTGAATTATTATTTTGGGCGGAGTTAATCCCTTTTCTGTTTTCAGTAGCTTGCATCAGATAACCTTACAGGGTCCCTGTAAGCAAGAATTTAACAATCCCAAGGATGAAAAAAGATACCCAAATACCTGGATTTTAACATTCCTTGAAGCAAAGAGAACAGAGTGTTTTTTCTTTATGTTAACATGACCTCACGCTCAGACAGCTTGACATCTAGTTATGCAGACATCCGTATCAAAACAATGCTCTTCCAGGCTGAACCAAGACACGCTCTGTATTCAGGTCACAGCGGTGAAGAGAGGAGACGAGGCATCTCCCCCAGCACGCTAACTCCGGCGAAAAAGAGGATGAGCAGGATTAGCCTTCTCCCCCAATCACTCGCATCCCCTCCAACCACACGCGAGCCAATCAATAACACACTCACAGGGAGACGCAACAGGTGGTTGGCACAACTTACGAAAACAGATAGCCAATATTCATCTGTTTCCCCCCTCTTCTTTTAATCGAGGGACTGGCATGTCTTCTCTTGTACTATCTCTTTAGGCGTGAGCTGTGAAGTGGAGGATGATTGAGGTAGAGGTGTTTTTTGGAGGGTGCTAGGCATATCACATCGTCTCGGACCACATCACACCTTCTCAATGCAGCGTTTCCATCTGCCGCTTGTGCTGCAGGGTGCTGACAACAGTCTGACGACAAGCACAGACACACAGCTGGCTCTACTGGACCAGAGAAAATCGGATTCTCTGTTGAAATCAGGCATATCAATTTCACTGGTGAATTTCCAGTACAGTATAACGTCTCTGTTTTTTTTGTTTTTTTTGGTCTCCTGTTCCCGGCTGTTGCTATCCATAGAAATGGCCCCATTTTTTTCTACTGTGCGAAGTGAAATAATACCTCATGTGTCAAGACAGACCAGCAGGTCGTTGCCTCAATTGCATGGTGTTTGTTTTGACAAACAGAGGGGTCTGCTTGCTATTCTTGTGTTATCGTTCATCTTCCTCTGCTAATTACTTTCTTGCACTAGTTTTGTTGTCGAAAACTGGACCAGAGTAAACAAGCCTGAGGAGGGACCGCAAGAGCAGCAGCATCGTGTCATCGCAGATGAGTTTTAGTTTGAGGAGAATGAGGGTGCTGTGAGTTAATCTGATGACTAAATGTAGAGTAGTTTGACAGAATGTTATACAATAGCTCGTCACATGATTACTATGGTCAAAATACACAGAACTGGAATTTACCTGGAATTTATAGGTAATACTGGAAATGTATATTGACCACTGAACTAGAAATGTCTACAGAAATCTGGTCACCTTACTATGCAGTTAAATGAGATTCAAAAGTTGAACAAATAATAAATGGACATCAGGTTAAATACAGTGCAGTGGTGCACTTTACTTGTTGCCTTTACACAAATGGTCTTCTTAGGGGGTTCAGAGCAAAACAGTTTATAAAATGTCAAAAATAAATAATTATTATATATTTACATTTATATTTACTATTTTATCCAAAGCGACTTACAATTGAGGAATACAACAAGTGATTCATCATAAAGAGGCAAATAAACACAGGAAGTGCTCATGGTAAAAGGTTTCAGGCATTGATTAGGGCTACGTTTCCCAAAAGTATCATAAGCCTAAGAACACTGTAGACCCATTGCCACCAATGGAGCTACAATCAATTTAGGCTTATGATGCTTTTGGGAAACGCAGCCCAGATTAGTACAAGCTAGACAGGGAGGGGTTAAGGAAAGAGAAAGCAAAGGTTTTTTTATTAATATTTAGGATGAAGTCAAATGACGAGTCAAGTGATGAAAGAGATGAGTTTTCATGTGTCGCTTGAAAATGTAGTATATTTGGAGAGTATATTTGGTCTTCATATTGTCATCTCAAGGGGATAGTGTGAAATTCAGAGAAAGATGTCAAATATACAATGAACAAAATGTAAAAAAAAAAAAAAAATTATAGTTAATTTATTAATTAATAAAATAAACATTAATAATAATATATACATATTTTAAATGTTAGAATATGTCATTCTACTTTCCAAAAACTGGTCAGAAATAATAGTTATTGTTCAACCACCAGTTACGTTATTTTTTATAAATCGCATTTATTTATGTGTTGCTTTCAATGATCAGCTCTTTACTTGGTTGGCTTGGCTTTATACAAATGGTCTGTGTTAAGAAATAAAATTAATTAAATACATAAATATATAAACAAGTAAAACAAACAAATGAATTAAAGGGATAGTTCACCCAAAACTGAATATTCTGTCATTAATTACTCACCCTCAAACCCGTAAGACCTTTGTTCATCTTCAGAACACAAATTAAGATATTTTTCATGAACTCCGAGAGCTTTCTGACCCTCTATAGACAGCAATGGTATACTACCACATTCAAGGCCCAGAAAGGTAGTAAGGACATCATTAAAATAGACCATTTGACATCAGTGATTCAACTTTAATTTTATGAAGCTACGAGAATACTTGTGAGCAAAGAAAACAAAAATAACGACTTAATTCAACAATTTCTTCTCACAAAGTATTCTCGTAGCTTGAATGTGTCAGCTCCTTGCTGTCTATGCAGGGTCAGCCGAGAGCTTTCTGACCCTCTATAGACAGCAATGGTATACTACCACATTCAAGGCCCAGAAAGGTAGTAAGGACATCATTAAAATAGACCATTTGACATCAGTGATTCAACCTTAATTTTATGAAGCTACGAGAATACTTCTTGTGAGCAAAGAAAACAAAAATAACGACTTAATTCAACAATTTCTTCTCACAAAGTATTCTCGTAGCTTGAATGTGTCAGCTCCTTGCTGTCTATGCAGGGTCAGAAAGCTCTTGGATTTCATCAAAAATATCTTAATTTGTGCTCCGAAGATGAACGAAGTTCTCACAGGTTTGGAATCACATGAGGGTGAGTAATTAATGACAATTTTCATTTTTTGGGTGAACTACCCCTTTAAGTTTAAACATTGTATCAACAATAATATAAATGCTATGGAATAATATATCATATATACAAAATATAAATGTATAATTTATCAAAACCATAGTCAAGGTCTGTACAAAAACACTCTTGCTTGTGATATTACTTAAATACACATTGATTTGACTTACTCCTGGTATGACATTATTCCTTGAGCTGAAACATTATTCTGCTCATGAGCTGGTGATTTGTATTTAAATTTCTGCATGTTTCTCTTTCATAATGAACAATCACATAGCTTAATAAATTGGGTGCTGTGTTTAATTTTGAGACGCTGCTATCATTTAATTGTCATTTATAGTGCTGTGTGTAAGAAGGCCAGAAATCAGAGTGTGAAATTTCCTCTTTATCTGTTTCGAAGCGATGTGGACATCTTGCTAATGGAACACAGCCAAACGCTTATTGTTCATTTTATACCTTACACAAACACAATTAATGACAAAATCACTCAATTAATCATTTCGCACAGCAGTTTGTGGTTTCTGTGTCAGAAACTCCTCCAGATTTCAGCCAGTGGGAATGCAGCTTGGTCCAGAGGAAATCAGCACAGATTGACAGACTTGTTTAATGGGGTATTAGCCATGTATGAAGTAATCTGGCTACAAGCCAGAAATGAATGTCATTGCTTGTTAAGGGAGAAGCATTTACTATCATTTGAATGACCAGGGGACGTTCGTATATTAGGGGAAATTTTAGATGCAGCGCGGGGTAATCGGTTTTAGTTTGTGTAACAGATTCCCTCATTAAAAGTTTCCTTTGAAGACAGACGGAGTTGCTGGTATTAAGACACTTGGGGAATTCCATTTCAAAGGGGCAAACTAATTCAGGCTACCCTCGACTGTGTAGTCATTAGAGTTAGTTTTAATAATTGAGCTCAACTAGTAAGACCAAATAGAGCCGAAACTATCAAAAAAAGGCTGTTTTCCTTAAAAAAATAAAATAAAAAAATGTGTGTGGGATACATAAAACAGCCGAACATCCAGATCTTTTGGCCCATGATAAGAGCTCGTTTTAAGGTCAAAGCTGAAGAACTGAACAGGGAAATATAAAAGAAAGTATTCTCATCTAATAGATGGCTAGATTGATGTAAGAAAAGCCGAAGAGGGGATAAGCGATACTGTGGGAAAGAGACACTTTAATGGCAATTGTGTACAGCCAGCAGGGTGTCAGACTTTACAAAAGGATGCATGAAGAAATCCATGATTCCAAATCCATTGAGCCCCACAGCTGAGACGTCAAGAGGGAGAAAGAGACATTGGAGGTGATCAGAGATAAAGAAAGAGATAGATTGAAGCACAGGGAGATGCCGGGGGGGTGATCAGCTCTTCTGTCATGTATGTGCACACATCTGGCTTCATTTTCCCACAATCCCCCAGTCTTGCCCGAAGGCAAGTTTTGCTACAGGAGGGATGCACCGGTTGTCTGGCAACCCTGGTTTAAAGACAGGGAGCATGTAAACACATATTTGAAACAACTTCTTGAATGAACGTTCGTTTCTGTATAATCCAGTAACAGTTTCTTTTAAGACCCATAATTCTGCTCCGTTATTCATAATCTGCCTGTAATTATGTTGTGTAATTTTATGCTCTTTTAATTGATTGGACACATTATTAACTGCTGATAAAACATCATGAGGGAAATATAAACCTCTCAATATAAACCCTCATCTTTAATCCCAAAAACTAATTGCCGTTTCTATGCGTAAATGAGGCTGCTGAAGAAAATCCTGAAGATAGACTTGCCGTTTGTTTGCTGAGAGTCTCGACGCACTGAAGTGGCAACGGAATAAAATTTAGTACTGTATAACCTACTCAGCTAACACGTGTTACGCTCTTTGTAGCTTTCAGTTAGCGGCAGAGCCCTTGACATCAAACTCAACTGCATTTAAGAGCTGCCATATGGCAGGAGGGATCTGATTGAATTACTTTGATGCAAGATTCAGCATGTGCATCTTTGATATCACACCTGATGTTGGGGCATATTATCCTGTCACATGAAACTGTCAACTTCACTTTGAGTCTCTCGCGTTAAATTAATGATCAGCATTTTCAACACTGCTTTGTTTGGTTTAGAGCAAATCACAGCAGTCATTGTGCGTTAACACTTGAACTGTCCCTACAGAAATTACTGGAGATAAATGTCTTCTAAAAACATGAGTCATTTGTGCACTTGTTTTTAATTCTGACCTTTAATGAAAAATATTGACCTTAATCAAATGGTTGACATGCCCATTAAAGGTCAGTTTTAAAAACATGGTGCATACTAATGAAGAAATGCCATTTAGTGTCTAAAAAAGTGCTATTGTTTGCTAAAACTGAAACTAAAACTATTCTAGTGATTGATGTAAAGGTATAAAAAAAAAAAAAACGAATTCCGTAATTCAAATAATGATTTTAGCAATTGAAATAATGCTTAAATAAAACAAATTAAATAAAATAAAAAAAAATTTAAATACCAAAAATTAGACAACTAAAAGAAATAAAATAAATACAAGCTGAAGTACTAAAATAAAAAAGTATATAAAAAATAAAAGCTAATAAAATAAAATAAATCACTAATTCAAAATATTAATAAATACTATAACATGCAAATGATACTAAAATAACACTGGTCTAAAATCATGCTTATTTTAATTTAATAAGAAAATGTTCCTCTTTTAATCCGACTGCATTTATATGAGCAGTGGCAGTATGAAACAAGGCACTGTTGCTTATTGTTCAAGCACAGACACATCTTACATGTATCTCACATCTCCATCATTGGGAGGTGTTTGAGCTGACTGAATCGTCTAGATCAGTGTTTCTCAGTCCAGTGGTCCTGGAGTAGCCCAGAACTGCACATTTTGACATTTCCACTCATCATCTCATTATTAGATGCTCCAAGACCTGAACTGGGAAGACATATGTGATTATTTAATGCATAGTATACATGTACTAACTACATTAGCTGTGATCATTGTCCTACATGACCATCATATTTGAACAGGTTTATAACAAAAAATCCTACGTATTTAAAATCTGTTGTTGATTTTATCTCCACTAGGGTCTCAAAAATGAGAAATACTGCAGTGCAGTTGATGTCCCTTCCCATTTCCTAACATGAACAGCAGAATTGTGAGGATCTTTTTAGCTTCTGTTCTTTCTTCAGTGTGATGAAGTTCAACAAGACAGTTTCCCCAGGGTGGGAGTTTGATTAAAATAAGCAAATCAGAGCTGGGAATGATTCACAGTATTTTTACACTTCTGCTCTCAGTGTAAAACATATTTTGTCAGGTAACCTAAAAATGTGCTTCATGTGGTAACATCTAAATGAACTGGCTTTAATCAAGTCAAAAATATTCTGTATTTCAGAATCAATCTAGGTCATACCAGCTAAATTTATTTTAAAGGGTTAGATTATGAAGACATTGCTGCAGCTGTATGTAACAACTGTAGTTTCATATTTTCCAGTGCTCCAGTCATGTACTAACTACATTAGCTGTGCTCATTGTCCTACATGACCATCATATTTGAACAGGTTTATAACAAAAAATCCTACGTATTTAAAATCTGTTGTTGATTTTTATCTCCACTAGGGTCTCAAAAATGAGAAATACTGCAGTGCAGTTGATGTCCCTTCCCATTTCCTAACATGAACAGCAGAATTGTGAGGATCTTTTTAGCTTCTGTTCTTTCTTCAGTGTGATGAAGTTCAACAAGACAGTTTCCCCAGGGTGGGAGTTTGATTAAAATAAGCAAATCAGAGCTGGGAATGATTCACAGTATTTTTACACTTCTGCTCTCAGTGTAAAACATATTTTGTCAGGTAACCTAAAAATGTGCTTCATGTGGTAACATCTAAATGAACTGGCTTTAATCAAGTCAAAAATATTCTGTATTTCAGAATCAATCTAGGTCATACCAGCTAAATTTATTTTAAAGGGTTAGATTATGAAGACATTGCTGCAGCTGTATGTAACAACTGTAGTTTCATATTTTCCAGTGCTCCAGTCGTAATTTTTATATTACCCAGTGTTAATTATTTTATGTGTCATTCTGCAGGAGATTTTCACCAGGGTTATTGGTAGATAACTAATACTAAATCCATAAAAAAATAATAATAATCGTTGCGTGAAATAAACCAAACATGAAGCGAAAATGTACAACAATTCTAATTTTCATTTAGTTTATGTACTAAAACAAACTGAAATAAAAACTAAAATCTATACAGACAGTAACACTTTAGATTAGAGAATACATATTCACTGTTAACTTACAGTTTTCCCTCAATAAACTTCTTATTTGTTGCTTATTGATAGCAGGTTGTATTAGTAGTTATGTTTAGGTGTTGGGTCGGGTTAAGGCATATAGAATTTGTTCATGCATTAATATGTGCTCTATAAGTACTAATAAACAGCCAATATGCTAGTAATATGCATGCTAATAAGCAGCTAGTTAAAAGTGAGAATTGGTCCCTAAAGTGTTCCCAAACAAACGAAACATGACAAAAACACAACAAAATTATTCAAACTTTTAAATTAAATTGAGAACGGAAAATACAAAAAGAACTAATTCAACTAATTCCGTCTCTGATACTAAAATAACACTGCTTTTCACCCAGTGCTATTTACACTACAATTTAGTATACTGACAGCAAGAACAGAAGACCTGGGGTTAAGTGGATTGAAAGCAAAATGCTAATACGGAGCTCTTTATTGACACAGCTAAATTTAAACCATCGAGTTATTGGACCGGCCACTCGATCGGACGCTCCTCCTGGTTCAATATTCCTCATGAAATCTGTGCCATTTTTCATGTTATTTCATTTTTCATGACATTTCAAGCATGGCCCTGTGTTTCAAAATGGTAACTAACCTCAGTCGACCTCACATCAGCGTCTAACTCACAAACAAGCGTGCACAGTGTAATGATTTATTTGAAACATGAAAACACGTACACATAGAAACACGTCTTAGCAAAACGGACCTCAGATAAGAGCACGATAGAGACTTAACATAAATGCAAACATCTGCAAGCAGCTTTTTTTCCGTTTTTGATTTCCTTGAATGGAGACCGAATCCATTCTGCCGAATCCATTCTGCCGAATCCATTCTGACTATCCTGACGTTGTGTTGGATGTTACGTGTCACTCCTGACAGTCTTTGACGAAACGTTTCCTTCAGACACATTGACAGCTGTAGGTGCGTTATACATTCTAATAAGACGGATTGAAGTCGATCCGGTATTAAAACGTTACAGCATATCAAAATACAGTGGCTATAAAAAATATCATTTCACTGTAAATCAGATATCTGAATCCAATCATAATCGTTGAACCAGCACATACATAAATAAATATCCTTTAAATGGGTTATAAATCTCAATACAAACTTGAAGTATTAATATAGTTGAATTCGACCCCATGCCTCCTAAGACTATACATGTAACTCTAACGTATGAATCTCATCACTCGTCGTGACTCGATGCCAACTCAGAGGCTCCGTGGTAGCGAGAGGAAAGTAGCGTTTCGCACTCTGGCCCTTGGCCTTGTTCCCAGGTTAATTGGCCCGTCCGCTGCATGCTACAGGACACTCTGAGTTCATAGTCATGAACGGTCACAAATGACCGACGGATGTATCGGCACGCGATGCCGGTGTCTTGGCTGCGTGTGATGCTCAGGGCTGCCGTGCTGAGCCCATACGGACCACAGCTGGGACGGGTGATCCAGATCTCCGCAGCTGTCCGGGTGAAGGCTGATGGTCTCGAGTCTTAGCTCGGCTGGCACTCGTTCTTGCTGCAGGTGGCCTGCCGCTCGATACGCCAGGTGCCCTCCTCGTACGTGCAGTAGCAGATGGTACATACGTCGATCTTAACCTCTCGGCCGGCCGGGATCACCGCTGTGTCCGCGTAGCAATTTGGCCCTGTGCACAGATGGGAGAGGTTGCATCAAATTGAGAGAAAGCCTGTTGAGATCTGCCAACACAACTGCAAGCCCTGGATTTGAGTGGCAGTAACTGTCATGGATCAAGCTGAAATTATGTCAACTGACCTCATGTAAGTCTTATGATGTTTTCAAGTTAGCAGTCAATCTAAGCACAATACTGTGACCAGAGTCAGTTCTTTTTCTGCATGTACGAGGCTGCAGACAAACAAAGAATTGATGAATTAAATATTTAAGAGCCAAATTATTATTTAGTTGATAAATTACAAAATCGCTTGACTCAGTTCATTCAGCTCTAGATGTGACAAAGGAACAATGTTGTATAAAGGTATAAAATCCAGGGTGTTATTCTAGTTGTATTTAGTATAAATTTGCTAAATTTGATCATAATATTTCTGCCATATAAACATCAAAAGTCAAATACTGTGTTGATTATAGTGACAATGTCACCCCCCCAAAAAACTTGACATACAGTTGATCCAACTGTATAATTCAACATAATTTTAACAAATAACCAATAATTTATTTCATTAATTAAATAATTTAGTAAAAAAAAAAAAAAGTAAAATATCAGATTTTTTTTAGAACACCATTGTTAATTTATTCAACATAAGCTTAAACCATATCTAACAGTAATGATTCTTGGTCAATTTTGAATCGGACTTGAAAAATGACTCTCAGTTCAGTGAGGGAGTCACTTGTGAACTCAGTAACAGCTCTAAATGATTCGATCTGTTTCATGAATCTTTATGAATAACTCATATCAAGCAATCACTTCATGAGAGTCATTTTTCATTGGTATTCAACACTGGTATGCACAAGATCGTATCTGATTAATAAAAAATAAGCCAATAAAAAGATATGCTACCTAGGTGCAGTTTCCAACTAATGATTCTTGGTTAATTTTGAATTGAACATGAAAAATGTCTGGCAGTTCAGTGAGGGAGCCCTTGTAAACCCAGTAACAGCTCTAAATGATTCACTGAATCTGATTCAAACTGTTAACTGATGAATCTGTTATTTCAAATGATTCATTACAAACAACCAGTTCATAAAAGTCATTTTTCATTGGCATTCAGATATGCTACCTAGGCGCAGTTTCCAACTAATGATTCTTGGTTAATTTTGAATTGAACATGAAAAATGTCTGGCAGTTCAGTGAGGGAGCCACTTGTAAACCCAGTAACAGCTCTAAATGATTCACTGAATCTGATTCAAACTGTTAACTGATGAATCTGTTATTTCAAATGATTCATTACAAACAACCAGTTCATAAAAGTCATTTTTCATTGGCATTCAGCACTGGTTTGCACAAGATGGTGTCTGATTAATTAAAAAAAAAAAAGCCAATAGAGAGATATGCCACCTAGATGCGGCTTCTGTTTAATGATTCTTGGTTAATTATGAATCGGCCATGAAAAATGCTTGGCAGTTCAGTGAGGGAGCTACTTGTAAACTCAGAACCAGCTCTAAATGATTCACTGAATCTGATTCAAGCTGTTGAATCTGTTTTTTTTCAAATGAATCATTACAAACAACCAGTTCATAAGAGTCACTTTTCATTGGCATTCAACACAGGTATGCACAAGACGATATCTGACAAAACTGAATATGGATGCACACAAAGCACTTGTCACCAATTGTGAATAGATTATAAATGATTCTTGCACATTTTTTGCCGCATTTGTGACAATTTTAGTTGCAGTGGGGATCCCTAATGCAGCTCACTTCATTGAGGCAGGGACATTTCGTCTTTGTCATGGTTGCTTGCAGGCAAGAAGACGAAGGCAGAAGAATAAATTCCAATATCCTCAGGTTTACTGAATAATCCAACTAGGCAGGCATACAGAGGGTGCAAAAACAACATAGCATAACGGTGACTAGACACCGACTGAACGTGAGGGAAGGGTTTATACAGACAACACAAACGAAATGATAGCTGGACACAAATGATAACAAACGAGGAGTGGGAATTCAAACAAAGGAAACAGGAACTAATGACCAACAAACTAAATTACTGTGTATGACAAAACTAAAGTCCATGATTGTGACAGTCTTGGCATCTTGACAGCATTCCTTACTGAACCCACAGATGGCAATCAGTCCTTATCACAATGATGTTAAATGTTTCATAGGACAATAGTACCTCTAAAGATGTTCACACTGTAGAGCACAGTTCAATATCAGGCCTTCCATAAAACATGACTGTACCATAACGTCATAGAGGAGTAATTGCTGAGCTCTCGGTGCACCATAAACATTTATCAAGCCGCAAGTGCAGACTCAAACCTTTAGTGTGCTAATCTACAAAGCTCTTCCATTGCATACATTTTTAACTACTCTTATGCAAATGCTCTTTCAAAATGTAAAAAATGTAATTCAAACGTATGTGCTTAAACCTGAATGCAGCTATAATGCTTTTGAGGACTTGCTAGAGAAAATAGTAAAGCTGGTTTCTGCAAATAGCTATTGATGAAACCAACACACTGGCAAATAGAAATAAAAAAGACATGGTATAAAATATAGGTGCTATAAGCAACGGTATTCAAAGCCATAGTACAGTGGCTTGTGCATGTGACACATAGAAAGCAGTTGTGTTCATGGGGAATGCATCCCATGTCAGTAAACAGCCATCCACATTCCTGTCTTGTCTTAACTGTCCTATTATTACTGTAAAGGCAAAAAGACCATGAACAAAACCAAAAAAAGAAAACATCCAACTACAGCCAGTGGATGATAGATTGGCACTGCTATGCCACACCATGCACTGGACCATGCAGGTCTAAAATGAATCATCAGGACAAACACTAAATGGCTTGTCACATTCGGAGGCATACGCTATCTAGAAAAAGAGAATTTGTCATGACAAACTCAGACACTGGCTAGACAAAACCTTGCTTGAAATGTTTTAACAGTTTGAATGTATGGATGAAAGGCTTTTCACTACAGGACAATCAAGTCTGATCAATTCGAAAAAATAAAGCCTACTAAGTCAGAACAGCCTGAAGTACTGTGCTGAGTTTGGTGAACACAGCTTGAAAGCTCTAGCAGGAATTAATGGCATTTTACACCGTACACGATGGGTAGCAAGCTTTGCATTCATTTGCCTTATAAATGATTGGGGGTGTGAAACAGGGTATGATACGGCTTGAGCCCCATGCTAGAATATGTAAATATTGCATTCTGTGCTGCATGTAAATGATAGCTAATAAAGCTAAAGGTGAAGTTTATGTCAAAATACATTCTCTTAACCTATTTTATTGTTCATTGGCTTCTGTAAGTAGGCCATTTCATGGGTTTATCTCCCCCAAAAATGTAAACAAGCCTCCCAGGAACCATCAAAACATTTAGGGTGATCCGCTCATATCTGTCAATCTCTTTCTAGCTCAACCAATAGCGAGAGTTTGGGGCATGGTAGCAAGCTGAACAGAAGAAATTCAGATTCTGATATAGAATTGCAAGCCAAATTTTGAAGACTTGCCCAAATATGCAAAGACAGACAAAGGAGTAAAACAAGAGTAAACATTAGCGCTTTTGAGATTTGGGTTTCAATGGAGATGCCAAAATTACCAAGGTTCTTTTTGAGCAAAACTTATGTTTTTGTCACGTTATCTCTTTACTGACAAGCCCCAGATAAAGTAGTAAGATATTGTAAGGATTTGAATAATTGTAATAGCGTGATGAGTGTAAGGGGCAGTACAAGGGGCAGAGTACAAAGGTTGTTTGAAAATATGCTTTATTTTTGTAATTGTGTGGTGGCACCACTAGCTGTCACACTAGTATCCATACCAATTGTGACTCTGGACAACAAAACCAGTCATAAGTAGCACAGGTATATTTGTAGCAATTGCCAACAATACACTGAATGGGTCAAAATTATAAATTTTTGTTTTATGTCAAAAATAATTTGGATATTAAGTAAAGATCATGTTCCATGAAAATATTTTGTAAATTTCCTACCATAAATATATCAAAACTTCATTTTTGATTAGTAATATGCATTGCTAGGAACTTCATTTGGACAACTTTAAAGGTGATTTTCTCAATATTTTGATTTTTTTGCACCCTCAGATTCCAGATTTTCAAATAGCTTTATCTCAGCCATAATGTACATTTACAACTGCGTGTTTGCTGCTTAAAAATATGGGTCAATTTTCACACTAGTCTGAACAACAATAACAGATGGGCTTATTGAAAATGCACATTCATTCTCTGCCAGTAGATGGCACTTGTAGAGACTAGTTTTTGTTTTTGTTCCGTTTTTGTTCAGACTAGTGTGAAAATTGACCCATATTTTTAAGCAGCAAACACGCAGTTGTAAACGTGAACCGGTGGGTTGACCACAAGCTATGCCTTCTAAAAATCTAAAAAACAGATTTTTTTATTAATATAGCCTATTAATTTATATTTTTGACTCATCCCTTTTCTTAAAAAAATGGTTTAAAGGCTAAAATGTTTATCATTTTATAAAATGTTTTGTTTTTGTGAAAACCTGTACCTAAATTGTAAATCATGCCTTGTAAGTCATGTCATATTTTAGCACTCCATAATCAACTTTATTCATATAAACCATAATTTCCCAACAACAAAATTGTGGCCAGTTGAATGCTGAGTGGCTATTAACTTTGGAAAACCACAAGCCACAGCAGTTGGTGTACAAAAAAGTTAATGCCAAGCCCTGATTTGGTGTGAACATTTGCTGTCCAAAATCACTCACTCATTCACTACTCCCTATTATAGTGATTGCCACTATATAGAAAATCAAGGAATAGATTTTGTACATATATGGCTATTCTGCTGGGAACTACTGTACATATAAGAGCTAAATACATTATTAATACGCAGCAGCCATGAAAGATGAAAAATATGATCATGTGCAGTGTGCACACCAGCAGGATACTTGCGAACGAGCTTGGAAAGCTCCGGCTGCCTCCATTCCGTTGATAATAAACCGAGAACATGCTGTGTAAAATGGCTTTTATAGTCAGAATTTTTCAGTGGAAGTTATAGTACTCTTCAGCAATGAGAAACTGCTGGAACAGGCTACAGGACTATGCTGAATTTGGTGGATGTAGTTAGGTTTAGAATTTAAATTTTAAGTCTCAGGTTAGAAATAAAAATAAAAAAACTCAAAAAAATAATAATGCCTTTGTCAAGCTAACAAAATTATTACAAAAACTATGCCATTAAAGATAAATGCTACCTAGGCGCAGATTCCATTTACCTTACTTTTTTACATCCCCCAAACAAGGATGAATTGGTATTCAGCCTCTAAAAGACATTATCATAGAAGATGGAAGACTACATAAAATGAATGCGGGCACATCAATCATCTTGAATATTTGGCCAATGCTGTCAAGACGTCATCCAATCCATATTTATAATCATTTCAGAGCAAACACTTCAAATTCCTGCCCCCAAATATCAAGACTGTGGAAGTAAAAGCAGCTGGCACAGCTGATTCATCGTGATGGGTTATATCTCAGATCACCCTATGGCTCTGTACTATATGTGCGTTAATACTGCTGCCATGTATGTTTAACTGTTACATAACAGAACATGATTATGTATTGTCGCATTATATGTGATCATTGGTACACAAGGGGGGGTAGAGAAAGTTGAAAAAGGAGGACGAAGAGGATCGGGAGGAAGATAAATGGGTTGGGTACACAGCAACAAACAAAACAGCAGTGGAGCAGTACGCATGCTGCATTTTTGGCAGTGGAGAGGAGTGTTTAATCACGCTGAGCAGACCCTTATCCTCGCCGCCTATTAAAGCACTGCTGTAGAGGCTAAATTCAAGAGAGAGCACCATTAAAGACTTTGGTCCATTCAGAGATGAATTGCATTCCCCATGGTACAGTGGTAATTGAGATAAAAAGCAAAGGAGGAGGAAAGGAAAGCTTGGATCCTGAAAATGACATGATCTTTTAAAGCTCATTAGAGATGATGCTCTCTGAAAGAGCCGGGATCACAGCTCACACTGCTCTGAGAATAAGTAAAAAGGAAAGCCCTCTAATGCAGTTCTTTAGTACGTATGCATTATAAATGCCATATAAATTTACTTACTTTTGTGGAAATGATGGCTGGGCTGGGATGGATGGAGAAGATATACACAGATTTGCAGGGGTATATTTTATTCTGGAAGTGCCAGTGGATGGACTTCACAAAAACATTAATGAACAATTTCAACATTCTCATAATAAGTCACACGCTATGCCGTATGGACCAGGGTAGTGTTGCACCAGTCGTTTGTTAGTTCTTACTTAAAATGGAACATAAAGTATACACTAGGGGCTTAGTAACTACTTTATTTGATTGCACCATTTGTTCTTAAGAAAGAATAGCTAGCATGTCATATGATCTCCGTAAAATAATGCAAAGTGGAATAATGACGTTTACCCTGAGTGATCCAATAACTGTCAAATGTGTGAGCAGAATGTAGTGAATTTCAGTTTATTCTTAATTATCAGTATATCCCTGATCCTTGAACTTCTTTTGCCTCAAATAAAAAAAATTGTAAAAATGTTTACCATATTTTACCATTGAAATATGATGCTACATAAATGAATAGCTTATATGGCCGATATAATATGGGTGATATAAAGCCAATATTGACACAAAATGCACCAAAAGTGCTCTCCATAATGAAAATGAAAATTTGCTGACAATGTTCTCACCCTCAGGCCATCCAAGACATAGATGAGTTTGTTAAGGACACATTATTATGACTTGCGGACTGGTATTTTGGCCAGAAGCAACAGGTTAAGTGTAAAATGTCTTAATGATGTTTGTGTTTCTCACAAACATGCAGCTGTTCACTTCACAAGATGATAATAGATTGACGAGTCATGTGTATTACTTGTGGATAGTGCTGGGCAATATACTGGTTTAAACAGTAAACTGGTTTGAATTAAACACACAGTATGAATTTGAAAAAAAAATGGCATACCATGGCTACCAGACAGTGTCGTGAACTGAATGGGGATACCTATTACCTGCATACTCTTCTGACTAATGGCTGGAGAACTTTTAGAACTATTAATAACACACAACTAATTCTTTAACTGGACATGAACTGTAAACGGCCGTCAACAGAGCGTGAAATATTGGAAGAAAATCCTAAATACTGAATTGGGGTGAGGGTTTATGTATCTCTGAGGGGGACTGACTGTCTTCAGAAAAATTAAGATGTTATTGTTTTTTCATCTAACATCCATTAATGTAGTATTTAAAAGCCCAGCTCTGCTTTGTTTAAAGCGGTAACCAAGGAAACGCTGCATCACTGCTGTTCCATAAGCACCACCTGCTGTCAGAGAGTGAATTTGCGCTCTTCTTCAGCCCATCTGCTGTTCGTTTTGTGCAGATATATTTTATGCAGTATAGTTTATCAAAGCTAAGGTCAGACCATTCTGTTTTTGCTTCAGATTTTGAAATTATACAATTGAATTTATATTAACTGTTCATACTACATATAGCATGTTTGTTTGGATCGTGATTAAAATGCAGTGATTCTATAAGTAAGAATCCTAAAAAAAAACACGATACAAATTTTTGTTTAAACTGACCAGCACTACATGTGTATTATTGTGATGTTTTTATCAGCTGTTTGGACTGACGGCACCCATTCACTGCAGAGAATCCATTGGTCAGCAAGGGATGTAATGCTACATTTCTCCAAATCTGTTCCAAATCTTAGATGGCATGAGGGTGAGTAAATTTTCATCAATTTTTCTCGTTTTTTCACATTTTAAAACATTTATTTATCATGATTGATTTTATTAGACATGTACAACACAGACCAATGTACACAGAGGAGTGCTTTTTAGGTCGGGTTTGTGTTGAAGAGCCACTAACCAAGTAATTTATTCACATAATGTTCTCTCTCTTAATATGTAAATGAGTGTCAATGTCAACATTGCCATGTCTTAAGAATTGAAGTATTATGCAATTGAGTCAGTTTGCTATTTCATTCCAACCACTACTCCTTCTGTAAATATTTAGTTTATATAGAGTTCAACATTTCAAGTTTAATGGTGCAATGCAAAAATATTTTATTAGTGTGCATGCAGTTACTTTGCATCAAAACTAGGCTTAGCTGTAACTTACACACAGCTGGTGCAACCGGCCCCAGGATTCTTTCTAATTTGTTGAGCTTTCATGTATGAGAAAGATGCCTTTAACATAAATGCATGGCATTTTGATTTCAGACATCTGTTAAATACATACTTCTATCTGTGAGGTTTGCTTTTCAAATCCCGTTCTCCTACTTTCCTGCATCTCCTGGGCATAAAAGACTGGGAAAATAGTGTTTCAGGAGAATGTACAGAGAGCTGGAAGTGCTGTGAATATAAAATCACTGTCCTCTACTTCTCCCCGTCAGTATCTCAGAGAATCAAGCCCCATTACAAACGGATAAAACCATCAGCGCAACAAATCCGGGCAAACATATTTCTCCAGAGGAAGAAAGAAAAAGAAGAAGTATTTGAGATGCGCTGAGGCCTGAAAGTGATTTCTAGGGCCTCTCTTAAGCCCCCATGAATATTTCTCCCTCCAATTCTTTCTTTCTTTTTTTTGGAAAATGCAAGTGATCCCTTTCTCCCCCCAGCAACGTGGATTTTCAGGGCTTTCGGCTCATGCTCGAAATGTTTATTGCAACCTCCTCAGATTAGCAGTGACCCGAGTGTCTGAGCCCTTCTAGAAGAGGGCTTGTTTCCCTGTACGTTGCCAAGGCAATGGCCCACATGAGAGGAGGTCGACAAAAAGGAAAGGGCTGCAGGGAAATAAAAAGCATCTCTTTCTGTTTGTAACACGTGCAAGGTATTAGTAGATATTTTGATTCACCTCAGTGACTCTCTTTTGAGTTCCCTAAAAAGATTCATTTAAATTCATTCACTGATTTGTTGACAGATTCTTTCAGCTGGTTAAATCCATATACCAGTAGGTGTTAGCATAATTTTATTTATTTATTTTATATATCATTTATTTATTCAAAAATCTTCACCCCCTTTCTGTCTTTGCTGTGAATGCAACTGATTCACATTTGCAACTAAACGAACATGACCACCTTGTAACATGTCGCAGTTTTAACTTTTATTCAAAAGGTTGGAATGATGAGCAATGACTGGTGGGTAAATTTCCTTCTCCACTGCCTTCGGAGAGCACTTAAAGGGATAATTCACCCAAAAATGAAAATTCTGTCATTAATTACTCACCCTCATGTCGTTCCAAATCCGCAAGACCGCAACTAAACGAACATGACCACCTTGTAACATGTCGCAGTTTTAACTTTTATTCAAAAGGTTTTGAGTGATGAGCAATGACTGGTGGGTAAATTTCCTTCTCCACTGCCTTCGGAGAGCACTTAAAGGGATAATTCACCCAAAAATGAAAATTCTGTCATTAATTACTCACCCTCATGTCGTTCCAAATCCGCAAGACCTTTGTTCATCTTCGGAACACAAATTAAGATATTTTTGATGAAACCCAAGAGCTTTCTGACCCTGCATAGACAGCAATGTAACTGAAGCTTTTAAGGCCCAGAAAGGCAGTAAGGACATTGTTAAAATAGTCCATGTGACATCAGTGGTTCAACCATAATTTTATGAAGCAACAAGACTATTTTTTACGAGAATACCACAACTCATACATACCAAGGCTTACACAGAACAGAAGAAATTGCTGAATAATTATTATTTTTGTTTTATTTGTGCACAAAATGTATTCCCGTAGCTTCATCTAAAATATCTTAATTTGTGTTCCAAAGATGAACGATGGTCTTATGGATTTGGAATGACATGAGAGTGAGTAATTAACGACAGAATTTACATTTTTTGGTGAACTATCCCTTTAAGGTCAAAGACAACGCACCTACAATGACTCGTTCAGTGCCGATTTGAGTCGTTCCATGAGCCTTTGAAAGAAGGAAAACTGTTATGCTTTTTAAAAGGAGATACTTCAGTGAATGAAAAAAATATTCATTGTCAGAGCCAGTACATGAAAGTAAAAGAGAACTATTTGTTCACTTTAAAGATTTGCTCACTTGTTTGTTCAAAAACACTGATTCATTCACAGCACCTAGGCAGTTATGTGTAGCTTTATAGTGACTAATTGCATGTGGTTAAAGATTATATGACCAGTTGATGCTGTTTTAATTATCACACAAAAATTCCTTATAAAAGCACATTTATCCTTACCTTAAAGAGGGTCTTACATCTTTGGGAGTTTGTGATATTGATGCAGCTTTCTCTCTGAATCTTAAAGCAGCAAAAAGCACTCAAAAGAATCACTCAATGCCAAGTTTCTTATTTACTGACAGTCCCTCAGTGAGAGAAAAGAGCTATGACTGAATCGGGATGGTTTTTTTCACCCCGTTCTTTTTGAGTTCCAACATTGCAGCTCCTCACAGATGTTCTTTGATATTCATGAACAACTGCCTGGGGTGGATATTAGCAATAGCGTTCACTTTCATCTCTCCCCATGGCACTTCCTCAAGTGTCTCCCAGCATACTCCTCCAACAACAGACCCAGGCAGCGCTCTGCACGGGAACATGATACTTCATTCAGCAGCTAAGAAAGAGGTGCTTACCTCTGCTCTTCATGAGCAACAAATAGAGATATCAGCCCTCGTGACTGCTTTATGCACCCTTTGTGCTTTTCACATGTTAACAACCACTTAAAATTAATGAAACTGTGGCTAATAGGATGAAATGTGCACCGCAGCCTTGAAGATGTAGGTGGC
The DNA here is from genome assembly GCF_001515625.1 of Sinocyclocheilus rhinocerous. Taxonomy (NCBI): domain Eukaryota; kingdom Metazoa; phylum Chordata; class Actinopteri; order Cypriniformes; family Cyprinidae; genus Sinocyclocheilus; species Sinocyclocheilus rhinocerous. The sequence continues at coordinate 373,486 of NW_015657514.1, forward strand.
CTTGCACTGTTTACTGCATTTTTTGCAAGCTGCTGACGTTGGCCACAGATGAATCAGCTCAATGATGAGGCGTTCTAATGACCGAACAAATTGCAAGCATTTACGTCTTTTGAATTGTGTGCTTTCTGTGACCTGAGCTAAAACAGTCGGAGGGGGAGGCTTTTGTTGCCCCTGGGTATGCCGTGGTGAGCGTGAACCGAGCACAAGATTATGATTATGAGAGAAATGCTTGCAACCCATTTAGAAATCGATTCTCCTCACTGCTTCCCCATTCAGTGTCAAGTCTGCCAACCAAAATGAAGACGACAGCCCCCATTTCTGCTGCAGCTATTATCATTTCATCCCTCAGACACCACATTTTTCTCAAAGGAAAATAATTATTTCACTTTCATACAAAGGCGCAGTCAATCAGATGGTAATTGACTCTTAATAGTACCAATTAAATAATCATTCTCCTTCTGATTTATTGGACAAGTCACTTACACAGAAAGTTGAAAAAGTTTTGTTTTGAGCAAGGGGTCAAGTTTTAGCTGGTTAACAATGCTCCTTTAGCCCTTGCTTGTAGATACATTAACTGATGCTGAGAAGCATTTTTTTTCCAATGACAGCCATTTGAAATCAGCTGTGCATTCTGATGAATGAAACTTATATAGCACTAATATATTAGTATTTTATTGTGCCATATCTTTTTTTTAAGGGCTCTTAATGGTGTAAATTGGATTAATATCCATCTGTTACTTTTGACGTCAGGGCATAGGATAGTTTCTATTGAACTGCCCATCCATCCAACCAACCATTAAAATTTGTGGTCAGTAAGATGTTTAAAAGACATCGCTTATGTTCACCAAGACTGCATTTATTTGATCAAAAATACAGCAAAAACGGTAACATTCTGAATTACTATTACAATTTAAAAGAATTGTTTTCTATTTAATATATTTTAAAATGTCATTTATTCCTGTGATGCAAAGCTGACTTTTCAGCAGCCATTACTTCTGTCTTCAGTGTCACATGATCCTTCAGAAATCATTCTAATATGTTGATTTCTGATTTCTTATTATGATCAAGGTTGAAACCAGTTGTGCTGCTTAATATTTTTGTGGGAACCATGATACATTTCAGGATTCTTTGATAAAAAGAAAGTTCAAAAGAACAGCATTTATTTAAAATTACCTTTTTGTAACATTGCAAATGTCTTTATGGTTTGCTGAATAAAAGTATTAGTTCCTTTCAAAAAATTCAAAAATCTTACTGACCCCAAACCCTTGAACATCCATCTGTAAATCTTTAAAACGGTCGGTACCGTGGGCAGCGTGCCAACATATAGCACTGTTGCGCTGTGGGCGTCCCAAGTTCGATTCCCGGCTTGTGGACCTTTCCCAATCCTGCACCCTCTCTCTCCCCCACATCACTTCTCGTCACTCACTACACTGTCCTATCTAAAAAACAAAAATGACAAAAACAAACCTTATAAAAAAAAGTTTTTTCGTTTTGTTTTGTTTTTCAAATTTCCAAATATGGCTTTAACAAGCCATCATTTAAAGCTGGTCTTGATAATCATTACTTTTTGAGTCAAAATGTACAATTATTTGAATTAATTTGAATACTTCTTCCTTAAAGGGGTCCTATTATGCTTTTTCACAATTTCAACTTTAGTTAGTCTGTAATGTTGCTGTTTGAGCATAAAAACGGACCCCTTTAAATTCAAATTTGAATTCAAATTCTGCAGAGCACAGCCCTGGCATTCTTGCGGTGCTATTAGCCCATCATCATTGGCATAATGTCATTTTGGCTCCAGAGTGATCAATCATGACATTTCTGGCTCAAATGACTGGCCCTTCAGAAGTGATTCTATGCCCGACTTGAAATCATGTACTTCCAAGGGGTCCAGTGTCAGTCGTTAAAAAAAAAATGCCAATGGCCTCCTTGGTGTTCTCCTGTCAAACGCTAAGTTTGTGTATGTGATTATCATCCTCATCAGATGCCATGTTAGAACTAGTTGTCACAGCCGGCACCCATCCTACGGTGTCACCGCGCAAAGCTTTGAAGTCTTATTTTTTGAAGAGTGCAAATCTCATGGGGTCAGAGCATCTGGCTGCTTCTTGCACTGCATCTGTGCAGGAGTCTTTGTACCTCAGACATTCACAGCAAAGCCTCAGAGGTGCCACCCATTGCACTCGCGTCTCTCTGTGATCCACCCCCACAAGACATGCATAGGAACCACAGGAAACACAAACAGAGTATTAGAGTGATTTTATCTATCGAAACAATTCTGAGATGAAATCAAATTGCAGACTACCTGGCAAGCGCGACGAAGCCGAGACGAGCCACGGTATTACGGCATGCCGTGAAATCACTAGGCGGCTGTAATCTTGTGCGTTGAGCAAAAATGTTTCCAATCCATCATAAAACCATACAGCTTGACTGCTTGAGTGTGCACATACATTTGTAAAACTGTTTGAATTCACCACGGCATGACTTGATGAAATTGGCCCGCTTTTGTTCCTTGGATTCCATCTCACAGCCAAACACCAACTGAGATATTTGATCAGGGAGTCTTGGCAGCATCTCAGCAAATGCCAAGATGATTCATTTAAACATGTGTGTTCTTTAAAATAATTGCCCCACATCGCCCTTCCCCCTATTGTCCACACTACACTGAGAGTTTAGCTGCCGAGTCAGAGATCCCTTTACCAAGTCATCATTTATTTTCTGCTGAAGGAGGCAGCGTGGCTGCCGGTGCCATATTAGATCAGGATCCAGGCGTACACAAGAAGCAACAGTCTTGGACATGCTGTCTAAAAGCATCTCAAACAGCTCTATATAACCCACACTGATTCAGAAAACTTCTCCCAAGACATTGTAATGTGTTCCAATCACAGAACACTCACACACTAACCCGAGGTCACCGCTTTTCTTTCCTCCCCCGCCTGAAAAACAGTCCTCTGGCCAAAAAGAGAACAACAGCACGCACAAGGCAGACAAAAGGTCTGTTCAGAAACCTAGTGAGTTGCCTCGCTGTCTGCTGTCTACATAGGCAGCATCTAAACTGTCATCACACAAATAGCGCTCCTCATTCGACTTTCAATTGATTTCATTAACACATGCTGCTGTAACCCCTCTCTCCCGGGTCCTCACCGCCACACCTCGTTCTTGTTCCGAGTGGGTCTCGAACCCGGGTCTCCGTCATGGGAGGCGGACACACCAACAAGGAGGCTAAAGACTGTAGCTTCTAGCGTCAGTCGCTAGTGTGTCTCTTGAGATCAGGAGAGTGAGGTTTACCTGCACAGCACCTACCCGCTGGCCTCCGTTACATTCACCCACCGAAACCTCACTTCCATCCGGGTCACGGCACCAATGTTACCCCTCTCCCCCGGGTCCTCACCGCCACACCTCGTTCTTGTTCCGAGTGGGTCTCGAACCCCGGTCTCCAGTATGGGAGGTGGACGCACTAACAAGGAGGCTAAAGGCTGCACGCTCCTACCCGCTGGCCTCCGTTACACTGCTACAGTATACTAACAGCACAATACTACAATAAAATAATTAATTTGACATATAACAGGTGGCAAATGCAGGTCTACGCAGAAACCAAACGATAAACTTTATTTGATGAACTTTATTTTTAATGAAGAGCCAGACCACATCAGTAAGAACATGGTCCTTTGTTCACTTAATTTTACCGCGGATTCGTTTACAAACAAGGCACAATTCGATGCGGGATTTTCAGAAAGACTGAAACTAAAAGACGATGCTGTGCCAACTATATATATGTGGCACCACACCAGTGTGAGTAACTGTTTTTATTACGTGATCACTATTGCTTTGTCTGTTATTACAGATCGTTTGATATGTACTGAGTATTTATGCATTTTTAACCTACTATAAATCACTGTAGCATCCACCAGTGAAGGATGTAGGCTGTCAAACATACACAACTGTTAGCCAATCGTTAGCATTTACTTCCGAAACTACAATAATTAAAACACCTATTCAAAAAGAGCGTTCCGATGAGGGTGGTTAAAACAGGACAGAAAGTAGCCTATTACTTCTAAATTATGATGTTTTTTTATGTAAAAAGCTTGATAACATTATAAGTGGACCTCAAAAAACAGTACACAATAAAAAACAAAGGCAGTTCATCACCCCTTTAAAGCATTTGGTATCATTAAGTAACAATGAACAATACTTTTACAGCACTTCTTAATATAGAACAATGTTAATTGTAGATTTTTTTTTTTTTGTAAAAAGTTAATAATTTTATTCAACAGTAAAATCTAAAGTGACAGTAAAGACAAGTTGTTAAAAAATTATTTCAAATAAATGCTGTTCTTTCGAACTTTCTATTCATCAAATAATCCTGATTTTAAAACATGGTTTCCTCAAAAATATTAAGCAGCACAAACAATAAGTAACAATTAATTAGTAATAATATTTCACAATATTACTGATTTTACAGTATTTTTGTACGTATATCAAATAAATACAGCCTAAATACAGTCAAAAACACTGTACCAACCAACCAATTGTTGTTCATTATTAGTTGTTCATGATAGTCAATACATGACATAATATTAAGAAATCATATTTATTGCAAAAAAGTGTTACCATTTTATAAATAACTTTTCCATACCGAATGAACATTTTGAAAAAAAAAATCATTGATAATCAACCTTGTCCCCCATCTTGGATATGTTTTGTTTTGTTTCAACACATTGCCTTATAGGATTGCCTTCTCTGCAAAGAATACATGTAATGCTCTGCCTAAGAATTCATCTAAAAGAAGGTATCTCAGATTCCTCGTGGAACAGCCTTCTTGTCGGGAGCGCACCGAACATCTCTTAAAATGCTGCTTCTGTAGGCAGCTCACTAGATTTTGTAACAGAGCAAAAAAAAGGCTGCCGTGCAAGGGTGCTTTTCATGTCGAGTGGCTTTGAAAATACTTCCGTCTCTGCAGCGGGCGCTTTGACGAGGGAGTGCATTTATGTACCTTATACTTCTGTATTTGCAGCCAAATGGAGGAAAAAAACATGTGTAAAAGTTTAATCATCTGTGCCCTAGGGCTGGAGAAAGCAGACTGCAACCGAAACACCTGCCTGTGTTAATCACCTCACCTCCTGGAAACAAGCAGAGCAACTTTGCAGGTTCATTAGTGCTATTGCTGTCTGAATAATGCATGCCGGCAAGTATCTTAAACAAAGGCCTGCAGACAAATATGATCTCCTTGGGTTTGCATCACCTCACTGAAGTAAAATGGCTATCATAGAACAATAAGATGGATGCACACGTAGGCCATACGAGAGGCGGTGAGATCTGCGGCTCTGTGCATGCTTTCTGTGAATTTTCTTCATGGTATGGTAATTGGGTGAAGTGGACAGAAGTCTCTGTGGTCATTTTACAGAAGCGATTCTAACCTACCTCTCTCTCGCTCCTGGGGGACACAGCGGGGGTTCTGCGGTTCAGGGGATGGCGGTTTGAGAGGTATGAGGAGGAATAACAGAGAAAGGCTGGAAGAACACAACCACTTACCGCTCTTACACACTGGGCAGCACTGGTCAGGCTCATATTCCGGATCAACACACTCGGTCTGTGGGCAAGCTGACACAGAACACAGAACCTCTCCACTGGGCTCACAACGGCACTTCTCGCATTGAGACACCTGGAAGCACAGGTAGACGAGAAACAAAACCTTCTGTAGCGACCTTCGTTATACTATTACAGTCATCAGAGGAAGAACAAGCGCTCTGATTTGTGGCGTGCTTCTTTGAGGGAACTGATGAGTGTTCAGTTTAATTGATGAGCACGCTCATACAATCCTGCCAATCACAGCACTTGGGAGTATATTAACAATGCTTACCTAATTTCTTCTGGCAATTCCTCTGGCATTGCTCATCTCCCTTCCTTTCTTTCCATATTTATGGGTCCATGGGGAAGTCTGAGTTGTGCCTTACGCTTCAGCACATTCATTATGGATGAATGTCAATACATGTTTACTTTTTTGAGTGATTCTTCAACTACAGGCACTTTTAGGTCCCGAGGGTTGATTTTTATTAAAACTTTCCCCCCCATTTTGTTACACGAAGGTCATATTAAAACTACCTTGGAAACTTTTCAGCGTGCCTTCATTTATATTTGCTATTTTTCCAATGTCTTTTATATATAGATTTTACCCTCTTCTCAGACCCAGCCTTTTGATGTTAAAATATAAGAATCCATTTTATCCAAATAAAGTGTGAAACATAAACCATTTCTATTTTTATTGTGTGTAAACACTTTATGATACAGTTCTATTTGTTCACAATCAGGAAAAAAAAAACTAAGTGAGCTAACAATGAAAAATACTTCTAAAGCATTATTATCTTAATGTAAATATTAAAAATGTATGATCAAAAGTTGTATCTGTTAATTGTATTTAATGGACCTGAGTTAACATGAACTAACAATGAACAGTTGTATTTTAATTAGCTACTGTTAACAAAAAATTATAAATACTGTTACAAATGTATTGCTCATTGTTAATGTTAGTTTTAATGAACTGACGTCAACTAATGGGACCTTATTGTAAAGTGTTACCAATGATTTATATATTTAAAATTTTACATACTTAATGATTTTTCCTCAGCTGTAGCATATTTTCTATCACAAACAACAAATTTGCCACTAATAATTTACCCAGCGTGTGAAGAAAACCTTCAAAGTCCAGGTATATATCACTTGTCAACAGAATATTAACACTTTACGTAAAGCCTTTATGTAATGCATTATAAATGGTTATTAAAGGGTATAATGCATTATAATTATTCATAATGTGTTTTGTAATACATTATAGCTTGTCGTAAATAATTAAAACTGAATTTAAAATGCATAGTGTAACAATGATTTGATAAGTGTTATTGGGGCTGCATCCGAAAACTGAAAAATGCTGCCTTCAGAGGACACATTCCAAGGTAGGGAGGCATCAAGGCACATCCAAATCCAAAGTTAGCTTCACCTCCTGTCTCATGAGATACCTTCATCTGATCGATTTTTGAAGGCAGGCTAGGCAGCATAGATGTATCTTTCGCTGCCTTTGATATCCCACAATCCTGTGTGTTCCATTCAGTATTATAGTAATTAAATATCCGTTTAGTTATCACCAAAACTCGTTCTATTTTATTGTAGATCATTAAACAGTTACACTGCCTGCAAAGTCATTGCCTGATAAGGCAGCAAGGCAGCAAGTCAGCTGCTTAGTTTTATGGATGCAGCCAATGTATTACAAAGCATAATTAATGCATTAAAACTACTTTTATAATGCATTATACATAAAGGCTTTAAGTAAAGTGTTACCCGATATTTTTTAACAGTTGCATTCTGTCGAAGTATGCAAAAAATCTGGAAGTAGTTTTAGATGTCTGTATCTACGATACATAAAATGTTAGCTGTGAAATTAGCCTTAGTAGGGGAAAGAGTCAGCCATTTTTTTCCATTAATGTTTAAAATGTCATTTCCACCACCATCATTTTCATGAATGGTGATTTCAGATGTGGTGGAAATTATGGTTCAGTGAATTTGCTGTGATTCATATTGTTGGATGGACATTGTTAGAAGACAAATTAAATCAAGTAGCAAGTACAAAAAGGGTTTAATTTTAAAAAATCCGCTGCACCCAAAGTGCCCATAGTTGAAGAAACACATGCATTTTATGAACCTGAGCCGAACTGTATTCATGTGATAAATTCAGAGTCTTTCTGTCACACAGTGGATTTCTCAAGCATTCATGTGACTCTACAGATGTCTCCAAAATCACATACTGTATATATGAACAAACGATCAGTTTTGCTCACTGCTTCTTCTCTGCTTTCACTGCTCTTCACTGCTTTTAAAATACAACAGTCTTTTCTGGCATTAGCATTTCTGTAAAAAGAACCTTCTGCACACAGTATCTCCTGAGACAATCTTCAACGAATCAAACAGAGGACAATGTGTCACCTCCAATTGTGATGAAAAATAAATAAAAATTCACAGGGGGTTTCTAAAATTGAAAAGTTCAGCAGAGGCGAGCACGGATTCATTCAGCAGCTCCCCCTGAGAGGCTCGCATTGTGGGACTAAACAGATATGATACCGGGACTCATTTTGTTCTGCCGAGGGTTTAATTGTTACCTTTGCAGTCTGCATATGCATTAGGTGCGGCTGAGCAGAACCAATCAATTCAGCGCTCGGTCATTACCACTCTTTGTGTAAAGCGCTTATGCTGACTTCTGCATTAATAAATCTCACTGCTCGCCATAAAGCTCAGGTTTTTTGGATAAGGACTCCAATGACACAGGAGGAGGAACCAATGCAAATTGAATCAAGAGCATAAGCTGTAGAAGCAGCTAATGGCTTTGGCTACACTGTGGGGCGAGACACGCAGTTCAAAAAGAATCATTTGAGCACCTGCTGCTACTCTGAAACCGATGACATGCGTTTTTCACTAAAGGCAAAATTAGAGAGCATCATAATAGGGCCTTACAGGGAAAAAAGGCCTGTCGTCTTCTCTTACATAACAGCCTAAGCAAGATAAGTCACCATTAGTTTCGCATAATAACTGAACTCTTCACACTTTCAGAGCAGAAAATGCAGGAAAAACAATATTTTATCTTGTTCCGAGCCTCGTCCCTGGGGAGCGACTGGGGCTGAGGAAGAGTGATGGATTAAAAATGAACAAATGTGCAATTTTGAAATTTCATTTTTGGCTTGCTGGAATCAATATATAATCAAGACATGATGTGCACATATTAGATTTCTTCACCTGGACAGAAAACTCCACTGGACCACAAAAATTCAATTCCACTCAATAATGAACAGAGATTCATAGGAGTAAAGATCTAAACGCAAGGACTTCACATAATCTGCCATAAAATAAAGGTCACTCATGGCCCTCCTGACACTTTTGAATACAGATAAAAGAGAGGAATAAACCTAGTTAAAGCTGGCATATGGATAATGAAGTACTTAATGTGTTGGGCTAACCTTAAACTCTTCCAGAGACGAGTAGATCTTTCCTCGAAATTCACAGTAGTTTTTCTTCTCTTTGCACTGCGGGCAGCACTGGCTGGTGTCGACGCGCAGGCAACGAGGGTGAAGTTTTGGACACTCTGGTTGGGCGCACAAAGGACCCTCATCTGTGCACAGGCATGGGCAGGTGGAGGGTCCCGGGGTGAATTTCTCCCCAATGGCGAACACAAACCCCGTTTCGTCCATGCAGCCTTTCCCCCTATAATCGGGGTATGCATACTCATCAATCGCATCCAGAGAGATGTTGGCCTCTTCCGTTGGTGCCTCTTCGGTTTGCTTGAGCGATTCTTGCTCACCCCAGGCTTCGAGGGTCTTGCCTTGAAGTTTGGACCCTCGTCTCAATGAACTCAAGTTGGGTCTGGTCCTGCCAGAACTGGATTTGTTCCCACCCTTGATCCCCTCCAGTTCAAGATTACTCAGCTCCTCCAGACGCTGCTTTGCACCAGGGCTCAGCGCACCCTCCTTGGTCTGGGTCAGAACGCGCTCCAAGCGCTCTTTCTCCCCACCCTCTGGCACCGACACAATGGGATTGCCCCGTGCGCTCGTATACAAGAGCCAGCTAACAAAGATAAGTCCTGTTGTCATGGCAACCGAGTGAAGCATCTCGCTCCTCTCCACCAGCATAAAATGACGGGACTGCACCTGGACTCACATTACAATCCTCAAATTGCAGGTAGAGTCTAGTACAGCAGAAGCATCGTCACATCTGTAAAAGAAACAAACTGCAGAGTTCAGCACCATGGACAGGGGCAATGCAACGTTATGGTGCATTCAGTTCCTCCTGGGAAGTTTGTATTTATGAGTTTGAAAGTTGTAATTATGACGTGTTCAAGTCACTTTGGTTGGATCAATATGGTAGTATATTGATCCAATATGATGTGTTATTGCTTTTTATGTTTTTATTTGATTTATGAAGCTGCTGCTAATTGAACCGCCATATATCCTATTGTAATTGTACAATACTGTCATATTTTGTGCAAACAAATTTTCAACAAATTTTCCATCAATACAGATGCTGCACCCTTTGCATCCAACATATTTTCTCAATGACATGTCCCCAACTTCAAAATTGGGGGCTTAAAGAAAGTTCAGAGTTTTCCACATGTAATTACAAATTTGTGATTTTGTTCACGGTCGTTCAACTCATAAATTCAATCTTTCAGACATGACTTGAATGCATCATCAGTCAGAGAAGTTGGCTACAGCAGCTATCAAACAACTGACCCAAAATCAATTCTCTTAAGGAGTGCAACACTAGAAACAGTGATCTACAACACTCCTTTAAAAACCCCTGAAAGATTCTTCAGTCAAGCTGCAATCGTGCAGGCTGTAACTGATTCTGTGCTTCTGTAGATTTCATGAAAATATAATACGTAAATGGTATTTAACAGAAGTTTTGTTTTATTTAACCAAAGTTGAACAGAATATAAAGCAGACTGAAATAATAGCTACTAATTTTTACTAACAACTAATGAGCATAATCATTCACTGATTGCAATAAATTGACCAAATTTGAATAAGACATCTTGAATTGACCACAATTTGAATAAGCCACCATGAATTTGCAAGCATTGCATGTCTAAATGTTCCTTTTGCTCACAATCCAGTTTTCAACAATAGTTTTGTGGTTCAGACCCATTTACTGTCTTCCCAGTATGCACTAGAGTATGAATAATTATGATTGCATTGTGTGACTGTTTAAATTGCTGATGTTTTTGATTATTATTATTTTTATTTTTATTTTTTTGTCATGTTTAGTAATCTGTTGCCAGGACGGATTTGTTTCACTAATGAACAAATATTTGATTGTTACCCTTGTCATGTTTCATGTAGCATGTGCTGTCGTCTGTGAGGTCTTTAACATATTAAATTAATGCTTTTTATTTTATGAGTGTTAGTGTAGTGAGTGTTTATGTGATGTGGTCAACAGACAACAAGGCTTTGCTCTTAGTCACTCATACATTTCTCATAAATAAATGAGATGGATAATATATGTAAAATATAAAGAAATCTTCAGTTATGTAATCTAAATAAATTATTGTCACAATTACAAATTGTTATTTAGTACTAATAAGACTGATATTTGTTTTAATTCCAATTAACTGAATTTGTTTAACATAATTAATTTTTTTATTTGATCTATTTGCAGAATTACTCACATTTAAGGAGCTGATTTGATTGATACTGAATTCTAAACAGAGTTATATGTAATTTGTTGCCATAATTTTAAGTAAATGTAATGTAGACAGAATATTTCCTAAAATAGAAAATAACCAAAAAATATATAATTAATTAAATAATTTGTTTTCTCTTTTTTTTTGAAGGGATATACAACTTTCCCATGCTGGAAACATGTGAAGGCTGACTGCCTTGGGTGTAATCACATACCGACAGCAATCTTCCAATCACACCTCCACGCATCAATTTTCACGAGGGTGATGGACACGAAAGTAAATTGCCTCAAGGGAACTTGAGTCACAAGTACTTTAATAACTCCTCTATTCTCCGTCCAGCTAAGCGCAATCAATTCACTTCAATTGAATCTGTTAAATGACACGAAGAGGTTAATCGTGAAATAGATTTAGATGGGGGAAAAAAGGGATCGTGGAAAAAATATTTAAGCAACATCACACAAGTATGATTGCTGTTGTGCTGAATATCAGCATGGCTTTTATTATGCTATAGGCACAAGGCTGCAGGTTATCACAGCTATTAAAGTGACAATGAAACGGAAGTAGCGACATATCTTTTCTTATGTATTGTGATGTATATCCGAGTGTAGCGGACTATCGAAAAACAAACAAAAAAGTAAGGTGGGGACTTGATTCTGTCTGCCAGTTCTTTATTGGATGTTGAAATGTGGGCATCGAACTCAAAAGTGGAGGTAGATACATAGGAGCTTGTGGGGCGAAATGATTGTTGTTTCCGCTGTAAGGAAATAACAAGAAGAATAACATAGTGCAGTAAACGATAAAACTGTATGCACTACAAACCAGTTTGTTCATAATTAAGATAATACATTAAAATAATATGGTTAAGACACCAGTCTGCAATATCAAGCAGCAAAATGAGCTGTTTTGTACAGCTAAAAATAGCTGGAAGCCAATGACACCAGAAGCCAGATACATTAAATTTAACATGCATTTAGAATTTTCATTGCATAAACTTTAACAACAGCAGCCTGTCTGAACCACAGAAATGAATCTTATACTAAATTTACATTGTGTTTATACAGTTCTACAATTCACTTAGCCTATACACTTATAAGTAGGCGAATTAATATCAATTAACTTATGTTTTAGTCAAAAATTGGTCAGTTAATTAGTATATTTCTTTTCTGTCAACTAAAATAGTACCACAAGAACCCAAACCTCAAAGCGAACTGAAAACCGGACTAGAACCGGAGTGTAAAGTGGATCGGAGCGCTCAAAGCGCTCAGTCGGCTATGGTGGCCGAGAAGTGCAGAGCAAATCACAATTCTGAAAACAAAATAACAAATTACAAACGCAAATGCAAGTTTAAAAAACAAAATAAAAATTCAGAAAGCACAACAACAATTCAGAAAACATTATAACAAGTCAGAAAACACAATGACAAATTCGAAAACAAAATAACAAGTCAGAAAACACAAAGACAAATCCGAAAACAAATTAACAAATCAGAAAACACAACGACAAATCAGACAAACCGGAAAAGGTAGGTATAGTTTGAGACAGCGCCATTGGTTTGGGATTACTCACCGCTGACTGGACCAGACATCTGTCAATCAACGTATACAGGAAAATCTGACTTGTTATTTTGTTTTTGAATTTGTCATTGTGTTTTCTGACTTGTTATAATGTTTTCTGAATTGTTGTTGTGCTTTCTGAATTTTTATTTTGTTTTTTAGACTTGCATTTACGTTTGTAATTTGTTATTTTGATTTCAGAATTGTGATTGGTTTAGCACTTCTCGGCCACCGTAGTCGGCTCTAACTCCAATCCACTCCGGATTTCTCACTCACGAGTCGCGAGAGAAACCCGTTCAGAGCGATCGCGAAGCCTGAGAAAAAAATCACCAAAACCTAATTTCGGAAAACTCAATCCCCGCTACAGGTAAAATGACACAACCGCGCCTGGATTGGCGAACACCAAGGCTCCAATTTATTTAGTTATTTATTTAAAAACCCCGGTCGCTCGCTCCTTGTTCCACTTTGTCCGCCACATAGCCTACTGTAGTCCGAAGGCCGTGAACACAAACAAGCTTAGTGATACAAATAGTGAAATGTCCCAGTTATTTTATACGACGCTCGGCCAAGCATTTTATAAGACCGAAACGGTACAACTGTGTTACTGTTAAACAACGAATAGCTTAATGAGGGAAAAAATATCGAGGAGGGAAAAAGCTGAGTGGAAAAATATGACATCAAACAAGATGTACAATAACTCATGAAATGTGAAACACTCAATTTCAGACGAAAATTACATCATTAACTGTTAATCTAAACTTGCATTTAAGTATAAAAAACCATGCATGCAGCTATCCCAACTCCAGTCCCTGTGGACTGTGGAGCCTGTTGATGCAATGCACAGGTGCTCTTCACAGCATCATTTACATCCACTCGAAAATCACATCTTCGGCCTCACATTTAACCATAGAAAGTGTGACATCTCAGGTGCAAAATCATTTTAATAACTGAGGCAATCATTTGGAGTTGAAGCTGAGAATGAGAAAAAGAGGCGTAGATAAGGATGCGACACAAAGCAGATGCAAAACCACTGTCTGCGCTGTAATAGAAGCTATTATCCTTAATATTCACATCACCCACATAAGTTAATCAACGTAACGTAACCCAAAGAAAAAGCCTTTACGGAAACCAAAGATAGCGAGTAGTCTATCCATATCATACTTAACTCTGCGCCCGTGAATATCAGTTCTGTTCATACACGTTTAAGCGCATCGGTCATGCAGAACAGTATATGGACTCTTCTTAAACGTTTAACTGTAACTTTACAATGCCATTTAGAGGCGTTAAAACAGACTAGACGTCCATACCTGCATCTTTCCGTCGGTGTGGTTGATGTGTTGTGTAGATAGTTGTCACACAGTTGATATCGAGGCTCGTTCATCAGTCTCCGCACACTCCACATCACCTCACAACTGCACTCAGGAAATAGGAAATTTAGTGTTAATGGTGCCACTAACGAGGACGTCGGGGCTGTTAATGCTTCCTCAGCTCTTGCCGGGGAACTGAAAGAAAGGAGTGGACTCTTCAGCATCAGTGACAAAAAACATAAACCGGCAGACTTACGTCACATGGTGAGGAGTTTAATGAAAACAGCGCGTCACCTTTCTGACCACCAGGTGGCACATTCCCGTACTGGACTCACACAATTCACTGTGTGATTAATCAGTCGTTCACATTGTTTTGACAGAGCCTATCCATTCTCAGATCCGTCTTGAGATGTGCGATGAGTTTTCCAGATTGCTGTGTTTGCCTTGATCACGAGATTCTGAGGACAAAGAGACATTTGACATTTATATGTGCAGGTATAAAACTGATGAAAATGCACATGAGGATTGAACTTTTCTGCCACGATTTGTACTGAATGTAGTTGATTTTTTTCGGTTATGAATAGTGAAATCAGAACACACGCATATATGGAGTTTTTATGTGTATGTGATGATATTTGTTAAGCCTTTATCATAACTCTACACTTAAAGGCACAATATGTAAGATTTTTTTTATTAAAATATTAAAAAAAAACACTAGAACAGTGTTATATATTTTGCTGACTTGTGTACTTACATTATCCCAAATGTTTCGAAAAATGTTTAAATCCAGAGAAATAAGCAATTTTAACTAGTGACACGGACCGTGTCTATAGTGTCATTGTGTCGCCTGCCAATGACGTCATACACCCTCGATTTCCGGTTTTGTTTTGTACAAAACATGGAAACACCAAAGACGCTTTAATATATTATGCGTTTTATTAGACAGGTGACGACCGCACAGAGTAGCATTATAACAGAACTAAATGTATCTCGTATGATAAAACAGCGCTGCTTTACCCCACATACGCACGACCGGAAGCAGCGGAAGCGCTTGAAATTCACATTAGGCACGACTGTTATGACTACGTGGACATTACACTATATCACCCAAGGTAATGTAGGTTGTCAGTCTAGACTTAAATATAGAAAGAGACCTCACTCTGCTTCATGACATGTGACATGTGGCCAAGTATGGTGACCCATACTCGGAATTAGTGCTCTGCATTTATCCCATCCAAAGTGCACACACACAGCAGTGAACACACACACACCTGGAGCAGTGGGCAGCCATTTATGCTGCGGCACCCGGGGAGCAGTTGGGGGTTCGGTGCCTTGCTCAAGGGCACCTCAGTCGTGGTATTGAAGGTGGGAGAGAGCGCTGTACATTCACTCCCCCCACCTACAATCCCTGCCGGTACGAGACTCGAACCCACAACCTTTGGGTTACGAGTCCGACTCTCTAACCATTAGGCCACGCCTTCCCACCATACTATGATGTTAATAAATCTTTAATACATTAGCTCATCCATGAACATGATTTCTGCCTGAGTCCCGTCTGATTGCGTCAGCTGTGGGGATGAAGATAACAACTCCCATGATTCCCCACTCAGTCACGGCGTCATCAAACTATGCCTTTGTTTCTTTGTTTGTTTTGAATACGCGCCCTCTAGCGGTGAAAACTTACATATCGTACCTTTAAGAGTACAAAGTACGCACGGTTACAAAAATCGGGTGGTGTATGGAAGGCCGTTAGAGCCAAAAACGCGCAAATTTTAACGCGTCTAGAACGTGTTGTTTATGCGTAGAATACGTGTTGTTTACGCGTTGTTTGAGCGTCAATTACATAAGGAATAGTTGACTCCGGGCCGTAGGTGCATTATTTTTCTAATAATTCAACGGCCCATCGTCAATTATTCCGCTTATACTACGGTTACCACACCTCAAGACATCGATCAGATTATATATTTAAAGGGATTCGTCCGGTTTTTGTACTTAAATCGCTATTGTGAGTAGGATTATTTCTTCCGCATCTCATCCAACGCCTCTTTTGCTAGTTCCAAAACGTCATTTTAAAGCTGGTAATGGAGGCTTGAGATAGCATTCTAATGCAGTTATTAATGAAGTTATTAGAAAGAGAGCGAGAGAGACAGAGACACACAGAGTCAGATTCAAGCATTCAACGGCCCCGTAGTATATGCGTAAATTACATGTCGATTTTTCACGCGTAAACAACACGTATTCTACGCATAAACAACACGTTCTAGATGCGTTAAAATTCGCACGTTTTTGATCTAAAGCTGATATTCACATTGTAAGTTCTTACAGTAAGACTTATGTTGTTTTTTATAGATCTGTTTATAATGACTGCAGACTAACCTATAAAAGAAAACATTTTTAGAATAAACTAATTATATTATTGATATTAATTATTATATTATATTAATGTAATTATTTATTATTTTAATTAATTACTGAAGTTATTTTATTTCTGAAATGTTTTACACTACCATTCAAAATTTTCGGGTCAGTAAGTTTTTATTATTATTATTATTAATATTTTTTTTATTCAGCAAGGATGCCATAAATTGAGCAGCAAATCAGCATATTAGAATGATTTCTGAAGGATCGTGTAGCACTGAAGACTGGAGTAATGATGCTGAAAATGTAGTTTTGATCACAGGAATAAATTACATTTTAAAATATATTAAAATAGAAATCGGTTATTTTAAACTGTAATATTATTTCACAAAATTTCAGTTTTAACTGTATTTTTTGATCAAATAAATGCCGCATTGGTGACTTTAAGAGACTTCTTTCAAAAACATTTTACTGACCCCAATCCTTTGAACCGTATCTAACTTCAGTGCATAATTTTATCCCCAAACTATAGCTAAGCAGACACTCACACATATTTATTAGTTATCTAAATGAGAACATACTATAGAGTTCTGTTTTTTTGTATAACATTAATAATAAGGACCACAAACTAACCCTAAACCCTACAAGAAATCTTTTTTTATATTCTTAGGATTCTTAGAAATAACATTTTTATTTATGAATTGTTTTTTTTCCAAATGAGAATGTCCCCAGATGTCCCCAAAAGGACGCTGTCACATTTAGCCAACTTCTGGGGACAGTTTTGTAAACACATACACACAGAACGACAGTGGTGCTTGAGGCCAGATGATTACGTCCTTTTAAAGAAACGCTCTTCATATCCAGCACAGGCCTGCATTAATATAATTGATTATTCAGGGTCGGTCGAAGCCATTTCCATCATCATCTTTTGATGGGGTGAGAGGGGAAAATCATTAATTCAACATTAACAAAGAGGCAGGGATAAATGTCCACAACACTACATTTCACAACAGAGCACAAGCTGCTGGCACCACAACCTCCTCCGTACAGAATACAGGAGGTCCTCTTCTGACACTACATTTCCATGCACATTAACAATTGATCCAGTCCAGCCTTACTGTGAACCTGTATTTGGCATACAAATGCGATTCAGATCCTCCAGCAGACAGGTTTAAGGTCAAATTCTTAGTGTGAGAGTGTTTTTCTAAAAGCAGAAGTTATTTGATTAAAGTTGAATGGGGCCTCTGCTCCTGGATAACAGGACAAGGGCTCTACGTGCAGTGAGTGACAGTGTGGTAATGGTTCGCTCAGACCACATGCATGATCGAGCAACCTGCAGAGAAGCCTGTCCCAGCAGTACCTGTGAAAAAGTAGTTTCTAAAACAAGGGTGACGAAAAGCTCATTCCGATTTTTGCCAGACAAAGTTTGTTGTCTAGAACCAACTGATGTCTCTGTGGACATTTCTGCTAAAGGATAAAAAGTTCAGACAAACTATTAATATTCATGGAGGCCTTTCTTTCTTTCTAGGGGAGGAAAATGTGTCAAAGGACCCTCGAAAGAAGGCTGTCGTGAAACATCCACGATAAAGGTAAAGCATATGTTATAATGCATTCATATGTCTTAGGAAATTATTAGAGGAGTCATGAGAAAACATGCAGTTTTATGTGAATGTGGATGCTGAATGCATGAAAATGAGTGGCTTTGATGCACTGTTTGTTCAAGCAGTATCCACAGATCCAATGGGAATGTTATGTTCTGCATCTGACTGAGATGAATAGCATTCAGCCTGTCACTGTGTCTGTTCTCCAGTAAACCAGTGACGTACTGATGACATTTACAAAACAGCAAACATCCATCAGAAACAAATGGTTGATAAGGAGGACAAAATAAGCTCTCTACAAGACAAATGTGAATAACGTACAGTGCAGGAAAACTGCTTTCCCCGGTGCTTTCTGGTTCTTAGAGACCAGCTTACTTTATCCAAAATAACCCTGTTTTAAGCACTGCATGTATTATTGAAAGACACAAGGCAGCAGATATGCATCTGGAGCACCATGAAAACTCTTTGCTTTTACCTTTTAACTTCAATCACAACAGGCCAGGCACTGAAATGCAATGAAATAGGGAATGTTTCATTTCATTAAAGGTTCATAAATGCATGTCAGTATCCGGACATCACCTTTGGATATAAAATGAAACTAGAAAGTCTGTGTGTACTAATAAAAAGCTGTTGTTTAATTAAAGAATGACTTTAAAATTCTACATTTAATGCCAAAAGTACATTGATTTGTCGTATGCAGAATTTCAAAAAGCAATCTAAAAACAAACACAAATGCATGTCTTACATTGAATGGTTGACACATTTAAAAAAAACTACAGTGACAGCGTATCGGTTTAATACATGGTTTTCAAGTTAGAAAACAATTTTCATCATGTAGCCAGGATTTCTTGAGTCCATAAGAGTCCACTATGGCTTTGGGGTAATCCAATCACAGATTAATGATAAGAGCTGTAAATGTTGCACTACAGTGGCCTCAGACTTGCTATCACTGAGGACAGCCTAGGAGGAAAACACACAATCAGATACAGAAGAACAGATCAAATTATTGTTAAAAACAGTTACTTCTGATAATTAGCCCTGCTGGGCATGAGAAGCATGGGTCTGCTGTGTCACAGTATCATAGTGTCATCAGTTGGCTTAGCTGAGTGAACAAAAAAATTTTTTTATTGGATATTGTTTTACATCAACACAAAGTGTAGGCTCTATTTTCAAGCTCTATTTTCAAGCTGGTGTCCTGGGACCCCCACAGGCTGCAAGCGAGTGCTAGTGGTCCACGGAAATTAGAGAGAGAAAAACAAAAAATATTTAAAACACATACACTACCATTCAAAAGTATACTTTTTTTTTTCTTGTAAGACGTTTTTATGCTTGCCAAGGCTGCATTTATTTGATCAGAAATACAGTGTAAATGTATGTTTTTACACAATGTAAAAACATTTTAAAACAATTTATTTCTATGATTTGCAATTTTCAGCATCACTACTCCAGTCATCTGTGTCAAATCATTCAATTACGGAAATCATTCTAATAAGCTGATTTGGTGCTCAAGAAACATTTCTAATTATTATTATTATTTCCAGAAATCTTTGATGAATATAAAGTTCAAAAGAACAGCATTTATTTGAAATAGAATATTTTTTATTGTCACTTTTAATGCATCTGTGCTAAATAAAAGTATTAATTTCTTTTTTTCTTACTGACCCCAAACTTTTGAAAAGGAAAAAAAATTAAATGTTAAAGCTGCAGTCCGTAACTTTTTTTGGTTAAAAATGATCCGAAATCAATATTTGAGCTAGTTTTCGCGGGAAATTCGAGTATGGCACTGCGTCATTACGTCACGTCTGTAAACATAAAGAATTTGTCCCGGCTACTAGGCTATCGCATGTGAGGATCCTGCAGGTGGCCGATCGTTTATAGCCTTTTCTCACAGCAGCCAGAATAATTAAATGTATCATTTTGATGGTAGATTGTAATCCATAAAGGATTATGTGTTTATGAAACAAATGTGAATGAAATTCAATTATATTCCAGTTATAAATGTGCTTCTGATTCAAGATAGCCTGGGATTACAAAGATTTGTATTTTAAAGAAAACCAGTTTGAAGGGAGCATAATTTGCTTTTTGGGTTAAAAGAATTTCTTAATATGAAATTCGAATGGTATGACAATTAGAGATTAGACTGTGCAGAAATTGAAATCTACACGCTAATACACATTATACTCATAGTCACCAATGCTGATGTTGTTATCATTAATCATTTGAGAATAAAGTATAACAATAATAATATTTTGAGCGGTTTGATGTGATATGAGCTAACCGATCTTTAGATTTAATCACCATTGGTAGCGAGATTTATGGTAATGCTCTTTTCCTCAGTTGGTCAGAACAAACGTGGCAGACTTGTTACTTACTTGTTCAGATGGCAATATACGGTGAAAATTCTTATTTGGGTCATATTCCAAGACGTAGGCTAGAATCTGTGATTGCGAAGTACAGTAAATATCCACACCGGTGCGGTGACTGACTGCCACACATACTCTTCAGAACATTAGATTCATCCGCGCTGGAGCCGTGCCGACTCACAACCCACGCAAGCTAGATAATTCCGCACACATCTGCAATTCCAGGTTTTCAAACAGAGATGGCGACAAAGAGGCAAAACTTACGACTGCAGCTTTAAATAAATATTTTTAATTGCTATTGTAACAATATTCATTGCGAAAATAACCATACACATAAATTTAAATGTAAATGTTTCTCAGGTTTAGACATCTAACAGTAATAGAGTAGTAGGTAGAGGAAAAAAATGATTCACTGTGATCCTAATACAAAGTAAATATTTTCCAGACTTTTTTGCTGTTAATACAGTGACACTATAAAAGCCAATTATTTAATTTTGGAAACAATGTAATGTTATACTTTTTCAACTTCTAATAGGTTTTAATACATGATAATATAGAGCTACTAAATATATTTTAGTATGAGGGTCCCTCATATTATTAAGGACCTAACAGGCCCCCTTATTACAGGGCAAGGACCCTCTCTGACTAGGCTGTGGCTTGTGTCTCTGCAGTATTAATTAAAAAGTGTATTTGCAGAAAAAAAAGTTGTGATATAATGTTATATTAATAAAGTAGGTCAAAGTCTGAATAACAACATCAGTATGAGAGGCAGAGCATGACACTTTCTTTTAAATGACTTTGTATATTGTGTTGTGATACAATAACAATGATGACAGCCATTCTAATCAGCACATTAAAGATCACTCCAAGATATATATACACACACAACACTGTGAGCTGCATTGTACCAATAAATCAAGTTCTTGCTGGCTTTGGCTTTTCTTGAAAAAAAAAAAAGCTGCATAGTACCAATAAATCAAGTTCTTGCTGGCTTTTGGCTTTTCTTTAAAAAAAAATAAAACAGGTGCCGTGTCAGATAAATTATATGGTGCGAGATGAATATCTCAAACACTTCTGAATGAAACGCCACACAAAATGGAAGACAATATAAGGAGTGATTAATCTTGTCATGCTCTCACTATTCCTTGTTTGTAAAATATTGCACAGAAACATAAAAAATATGGGGTGGGGAGAAACACATTCAATCTACTTAATATTCATGAATGAATAATAAACAAATACAACATTACTGATGTGTAAAGACTACGGCCGCTCAGTACGGGGCAAACTTCTGCCGCTCAGATTTTTTGATGCTGGACGAGGTGGGGAACTTTGCGGTGTAGGGGGTGAAGCCGGCCGGGAGGCCTGCGGAGGTGGCTGTGTGCACTGCCAGCAGGGGGACGGTTTTCATGCCAAGCAGGCTGGAAACAGGAAATGCGTAGTGGCCGCTGGGGATGGAGGGGAAGGACGAGGGGGAGTGGACGTTAATAGCAGAGGGGGGAGCAGCCAGGACGGCCATGGAAGAGGCGGTGGAGGCGGAGATGGAGGGGGTGGACTGGGAGAAGCCCAGGCTGAGGTCGATAGGTGTGCTGGAAGAGGAGGATGACACAGCCTGGATGCTCAGTTTAGCCATCTCTAAACTGCAAACACACATTCAGATGCACGCAAACAAGGAGGGGTGTGAGGACAAGTGTGGGGTTAATAGAGGGGTTATGGTGCATACAAGAGGAGAGAGGGGGTGAGAGAAATAGAGAAAAGAATAATCAATTTAGGGAATGTTATGTGTTACAAGAAGGAATAATAATAAGGGTTTAACATGCCTGGATGAGAATTAATAAAGGAGTGCCAAATGGGTGAGATGACTGCTGTCAAATTCCTAAGTATTACACCATTATGTAAAACAGATTGTGGGAAAGGAATAGTTCATCCAAAAATGAAAGTTTTGTCATCATGTTTACTTGCTCTCGTGACTTTCTTTCTTCTGTAAAACACAAAAGGAGAAATCTTGTAGAATGTTCTGGCTGCTCTTACCCAGCTTGCACTGTATTCCAAGACAGATATTTAGAAAGTTTCATATTAAAGGGGTCATATGATGCAATTTCAAATTTTCCTTTCTATTTGGAGTGTTACAAGCTGTTCGTGAATAGATAAGATCCCTAAAGTTGCAAAGACTAAAGTCTCAAACCCAAAGAGATATTCTTTTTAAAAGTTAAGACTTGTCCACGCCCTCCTAAAACGCCTCGTTTAAACACACCCCCACATGTCTACGTCACTATGTGGAAAGATTTGCATAACACTGCCCAAATGTTCACTCAAAGAAAGAAGGCGTTTTTAGCAACATCATATGACCCCTTTAAGTTGCTACTCACTGAATTTCATTGTAACTCTTATATCAAAAATAGGTTTGATATATATTTAATCATTAATCATATATGACGCTAGACCACAAACCAGTCATAAGGGTCAATTTTTTTAAATTGAGATTTATACATAATATTATTACAGCTTAATATGTTTTATATTTTAAAATGTAATTTATTCCTGTGATGCAAAGCTGAATTTTCAGCATCATTACTACAGTCTTAAGTGTCACATGATCCTTCAGAAATCTTTCTAATATGCTGATTTACTTCTCAAGAAACATTTCTTCTTATTATCAATTTTCGTGCTTCTGAATATTTTTGTGGAAACTGTGATTAATTATTTTTTTGCAGGAATCTTGCAAAAGGTTTTTCTTGAGAAAAGGTTTAAAATAACATGATTTATTGATTTTTGTTTTGTTAATGTCTTTAGTGTCACTATCAATTTTGATTGTGTCCTTGGAGAATAAAAGTATTCATTTCTTTATTTTTTTTTTTACTGTACTGTAGTGCATATGGGCTAGTTTTATGCTGCTTTTATAATTTGTCTTTTTTGAAGTTTAACAGACATGATCACTACGAACTGTATGGAATTGTATGGAAAAGAGCTGCATGAACATTCTTCAAAAATTCTCCCTTTAATTTCCACCAAAGAAAAGCAGCATATGGGTTTGGAATGACATGAGGGTAAGTAAATGATGACAGAATGCTTTAACATGTGAGAGGGAAAAGTCTTACCTCGCACTGATGAGGTACTGAGCCACGCTGATGTTGGCTGGGGAGCCTGTGATGGTGACGTGGCGCACTGCAGAACCGTCTGTGGCCCCGGCAATTTTGATCTGGGCACCAGACATCTGGCGAATCTCATTGATCTTACTGCCCTGTCTGCCAATGATGCAGCCTATGAGCTGAGAGACAGACGGGTGAGGGGCAAACAACATCTGGACATTAAAAGTCTAAGGAGGCTGAGAGTAAACCTCTAGGACATGGAAGTTGTTCTTCTCTACTGTATGGCATGCCTTGAATGTTACTAAATAGATTCTACAAGTGGGTGCTGAATAACAGATTACTTTAATACATGATCAGAGTAACATTGAGTCAGTGTAATGATAGCAAATCATAAAAAAAATCGTAAATTATTTAAGATACACCCAAAACTGTATGAATGTCATTGCAATACATACAAAATATCAAGTCAATTGGCATGTATTTCAAAGTAGGTTAAGGCAAGCAAAAATATGGTTTCAAATTAAATATTCCAGTACATTAAAATTATTGGTTTAAAAACATTTTATAAAATAAAAATAAAATAAATGCAAAGCAAATAAAAATCTAAAATGATTGGAAAAACAAAGTGAAATATAAACAAATGAATACATAATTGTTTGGTGTTGGATGATTTGGTCTTTGGAAGGATTCACATCTCAGATTTTTTTTAATGTTACTATGAGTACAAGCAAGTAAACATTGCAGAAGTTTTTCTGCTGCACCTTTGGTTCGTTGTAAATAAAAAGTTGTCTCAGTGCCTCAAACTGAGAATCAGTATGCATCTTGTTTTCTGTCAGCTGTGCATGAGAATCAACAAGCTGCAGATATAATAAGCAGATATGTTTCCCAAGACTATTATCCTTGTATAGATATAGATGCAGCATTCTTATTTTAGATGGAAATCCAAACTCTGGTAATAAAATGTAAAAGTACCTACACTACCTTTTTTTTTGGAAGAAAGAAAAAAATATTACTTTCATTCAGCAAGGATGCATTAAATTGACAAAAGTGACCGTATAGACTTCTACAGTGTTTGAAAAAAAATCTGTTTCAAATAAATGCACTTTTGAACTTTCAATTCAACAAGGAAAAAAATCACATTTTGCACAAAAATATTAAGCAGCAAAACTGTTTTCAACACTGATAATAAGAAATGTTTCTTGAGCAGCATATCAGAATGATTTCTGAAGGATCATGTGATACTGAAAACTGGAGTAATGATGCTGAAATTGATCTTTGCATCACAGGAATAAATTACATTTTAAAATATATTAAAACAGTTATTTTAAATCGTAGTAATATTTCACACTATTACTGTTTTATTGTATTTCTGTATCAGATAAACGCAGCCTTGGTGAACATCATAAGATGCTTACAAAATCAATTAAAAAATATTTTTGACACCATATTTTTGAACAATATTATGCATTTGAAAATATGGCATAATTTGTCATTCTTAGCTTATTAATAATTTTCACTTTTATTTGATCTAATGACATTCATATAGTTTAAGTGTGACTTACTTTTTGGGGTCAGTGTACGCAGCAATAACAGCATTTCATTTAACATTAACTGCAACAGACATTGTGTCTAATAAAAGTTAATTGTATTATTTTAAGTGAAATGTATGATTATGACATATAATATAACTTACATCATTAGGTATGCTCAGCTCATGAGAACTGGTTGCAATAGAGGCCTCCAGACCTATGCAGGGAAATGGGAAGTTAAGCAATACACAACTCATCAGCTGAAAAAAAAGAAACTTTTTGACATCGCTACACTGCCACTGAGTGTGCTCAAATAAGTCGAAAAAATATCACATTAAAATTACACAATGTACGAAAGCATTAAGGCTGCTATGCAGGTGAGTCATGAATGAATTCCTGTTTAATTCATGTCTGCCTGAGATTCAAAAACACCCATAAAAGCATTTCCAAATAGCGCACATTATCGGAAACGTCTGTGGAGAGGCTGTTGCTCTTCAACTCCCTATTTCTATGGTAATAATTATGGGCTGGCACTTGCAATGTGTGGACTCTGTTTGTCATGATAAATGTGGGCTGCTGTGAGAGTGGGCTTCAGGTTTGCTTAGGAAAATGCTGCCGGTTTCAACAGGTCAGAGGGTTTTGTGGAGGACATGAGGAGGGAAGAATGTTAAACGAGTGAAAGCCTTTGTGACGAGTTCACATATAAGGAGAGACTGAGGGGTGACACATATGCATCACATAGCCGTCATGATGCTGTTGTTATGGTGACATGACACATTTGGAGATTTCTAGACAGCTCAAAGGAGCCGTCGGCCGTCGGCTGGCATCCGAACACAGAGTATCTAGAGCTATCAGGACTGGTTAGTGGTTGTATCATGGCACAGCATGTGCAGCATTATGTTGGCAGTGTTATGATATTTATTACCTTACCACAAAAACGGCTTCGCCATCATTTTCTTCAGAGTGGAAAAGTAGAACATGCGGTGGTGAATACATGAGACGGAGGTGGTCAGACACGACAGACGAAAGAGTGGAGAGGGAAAGAGACAGATCGAGAGAAAGACAGGCAGAGAGACAGACAAAGGGAGAGACAGACTTCCCTGGGGAGCTCTGGGTACGTACCAGGGAAGGTGGGGTTGCTCTGCCCAAGGGAGGTAAAGGGGATATGCTGCATAGCCAACTGGTGAAGCTTGGTCAACTGCGGGGGCAGGAAGGGAGGTTAGAACTAGCCAATCAAAATGGAATTATTTCAGAGGACACTCACATCTACAGACAGAACAGCACCCATATCAAGTCTCAAAGTTAGATTAGTTATTAGGTCCCCTTTTGGACTTACCGTCCACTTCAAGGTGATCAAAAAACTAGATTTGCATTTCCTTAAAGGGGGATTCGAGTGCTTGCGATGCAGGAAAAATTTGTATTTAAGTTTTGAGAGGTTCTTAGTATGTGAAATTAATCATCCGATCTGCAGTTGGCATGACACACATCGGGTTTTCTGCCTGATGTCTGTGAGAATTGACAGATGACGTGACACCGCCTTTGCAGTGCAGAGGCAGCGCTACATGTACAGTACCATGCAAGACCAATCACAATTCAGAATGCAAATTGATGTAAGAAATAACACCAATCATAATTCCGTACAGTATGCAAACGTTGTGATTACATCATCACATTTGCTTATAATTTTAATGCTGAACCTTCTATCATTTATATATTTTATACCTGCGACTTTACTGTATATATTGCACTGACTTTAAAGGGATAGTTCACCCAAAAATGAAAATTCTCACCCTCATGTCATTTCAAACCCGTAAGACCTTTGTTCATTTTTAAAACACAAATTAGGATATTTTTGATGAAATCTGAGATCTTTCTGACCCTGCATAGACAGCAACGGAACTACCACGTTGAAGCCCTAGAAAGGCAGTAAGGACATCGTTAAAATAGTCCATGTGATATCAGTGTTCAATCTTAATTTTCTGAAGCTACGAGAATACTTCTTGTGCACAAAGACACGTGGTAGATGCGTTGTTGTCAGCAGTAGCCTTGTGGGCAGCGTGCCAACATATCACGCCTTTGCGCTACTGACATCCCAAGTTTGAATCCAGGTTTGAGGACCTTCCCCGATCTCACCCCCCTACACTATCTCCTCTACACCGGCCTATCATAATAAAGTTAAAAATGCCAAAAATAAAAGCTCTCGGATTTCTCGCAAATATCTTAATTTGTGTTCCAAAGATGAGCAAAGGTCTTACAGGTTTGGAACGAGGGTGAGTAATTAATGACAGAATTGTCATTTTTGGGTGAACTATCCCTTTAACTCTCACAAGTGCAACTTTATCACAATGTGGTTATATCTCGCAGTGACTTTATATATCACAATTGCGACTTTGTTTTTCATACCTACGGCTTCACTGTATATCTCGCATTGACTTTAAATCTTGCAATTGCAACATTACTGTATATGTCACAATGTGACTATGTGGCTGTGATTTGGCTACAGGCACGAGGCTGAATCAGAAATTGGCTTCCACAGAATGGAGTCTGTATGGTGAATGGTTTAACACAGATTGCCTGTATGGTGAACTGGAATTCATTTTAGAAGTTTACTACATAGGAGTTGAAAAAACTTAACCCTAATGTTTAAGGTTCTGTCAATACAGTGCTGCCTTGCAACCTTTGTAATTATAGCATTCACGTTTTAATGATTCTGTTAACTAATTGTGTTTACTTGTGTCTTAACCAGGGATATGAAATAACCAAGGACTAACAAGTGTTAGTGATACTAAATATTAAAGAAGCGATCATAGGCAGAGACCATATCGGGGATATCGGCACTTAGGTGTGTGTGTGTGTGTGTGAGAGGAATGCAGTGGGAGAATTGTGATTGTGTAAAAGGTGGGATGTGGCTGGGGTACTGCAGTGGTGTTGTGAAGTGTGCTGTGAGTGATACTGATCAGCCAGTATGACTAACACTCACGTCTTGGGGTGGAATGGCAAACTGTCCTGGAATAGCAAATGCCTGTGGAACAGATAACATGTTTAGGTTAGAACAAATAACAAGCGCTTATTTGCAGCTTGGTCATTAGATGACATTGCACGCCCATGGACCACCCACAGTCCATTCTATGCATATTTCATAAAAACCTAGAAAGCTTTTATGAAAATCGCAAGCTCAAAACAGTTGGCTTAAATGCAATGCAAATTGTAACATTTGGGGTTAGCAGGATTTTATCAAATAAAATAGTATTTAAAACAAGTTGATAATATTAACACATTTGAGGATTTGCCAAGTTAGTGGCTTCAAATCTTGTTAGCAATACTTAGTAGTATGTAGTTATAAACAAGCAAAACTATTTTGCTGTGTGAAGTAATCAATAATTTGCTCATCCACTTTCCTTTATTAAGGGAAATTTCTGTGCCATATTTCAAATTTGTTTTTTTAGATGAGTCAGTAGTTGTTATGATTAATTTCATACAAAATTCACCCCTAAAGAACACGTAAAACAAAACAAACAGCGTTTGGCCGCTTTGTTCATGTTAAAGGGGGTGGCTCTCAACCAGAATAAGCTGCAAAGTGGACCAGACTTTACACCACAAATCAAAGTCTGTCTACTTAAGACTACTTTGTCAATAACATGTTGTTATAATTCCACTGCCAGGTTTCCACCTTATGACTGAAATATGTCAAGCTCTTCTTAATATAACCACGAGGGGGCATCACATGAACATCCCATGCTATCATCAAACATGGCAAAAAATTAATTAAAAAATACAGAACTAAACTACTTCTTAGCATTTTAATCCTCCAGAGAGCTTGTAGCTGACATGATTTTTCATTATACAGACAACTAGCCTTTGCATTTCTCACCTTAGTCAAACTAAATGTCATGATCACTCAAATGAGCAACAGAAGCCCTTTGGACAACATACCAAGAGGAGATATCAAAATTAAAGGGTCAAAGCTTTGATTACATGCCCTTACGAGTATGTATTTCATAAGACCAGAACAATAGAATAGAATGGAATACTGATGGATGAATTAATTGTTTAGTCCAGCTATATATAGCTGTATTTATGATTAGTTACAAGCTTTCCAATTCAAACACCTACAGATCTAAATTAGTGATTCAAAGCGAGTCTGATCTGCATGTTTAAGAGCACTTGGCATGGTCCAATGGCCCAATTGGTGACTCTAGTACTGATTGGTTCTGGGGGGGAGATTTATTCCACCAGCTGATCTCAGTCTAATCATTAGCGTAAATATCCACACTTAGAGCGTCCCACTGGGACTGAGGGGAACTATGGAATCGTTAATGCTCATGAAGGGCTGTTTCGATTGTATGGTTTGGTTTCTACATTAAGAGATAGATGGAGAACTCACCGACGCAGCATGGGGTTGCGCCAACACTGTGTGGCTGCCACCCGCTGTGGGTTTGGGTCGGTACGGAATGGTGGCTCCTTTAGGTGGCGACTAAATGAGGGAGACAAGCACAGTCAGGACAAAAGCGAAGGCGTTTAGGCAGTATGTGTCTAGAACTCTGTTAAGCCTCACTGGATTTTACTGTTCAAAGCCCAATGTTAATGCGGGCCAGGGAAAATCCTGCAAAACAAAGGCATCCAAGGTTGGATGCTGGGAACTAATGAAGCAAACAGGAGCATTTAACATGTAGTCCATGCGCTGAAGTGAATGCAAATGAAGTGTGAAGGTGAAAAAGACCTGAAAAATATTCCCCACTTGAAATAACATTTATGCACAAGGGAAATCGTGCATAATCGTACGTTTTTTTAATTAAAAAGCATACGCGCTCTCACGTGCACGCTCACGAACCTCCAGCATGACGGTGCAGATGTGTTTCACGCATTGTGTGATGGCGCGAGGGGTGCCTGAGATGGTCACGGCTCTCTCAGTCGAGTCAGGCAGTAGGTCTTCTGCCACCTGGACCTGGGCACCTGTGCTCTGTCATACAGCAATGCTTTTAGTCAACACACGCTGGACGGGCTGATTAGAAAAGCCACAAATGACATTCATATTTCTTTCAGTAGTGACATTTAAAAGGATAAGGTCACTTCACATCCGCATTCCTGGTCACCCTGTCTGCCTGGGTTTACTTTGCAATAATGAGCAAATTATGGTACAGTATACTGCTTATTACACAGCTACTCGGCAGTTAAATGAATGTGCAGACATGAATTATTGATTTTAATTAGAATTATTACCTGCAGTCTTAAAATCAAGGGTTCCAAAAGGGAGTTTTTGCAGTGATGCCATATTGACCAATCACATTCACTTGTTCCAGAGAGCTGTGCAATAATTTCTTTAATGATAGCTTACCTAATGATCGTAGGAAAGTATCATTTTAAATGCCAGTGTCTATATTACGCAGATTAACTGCAATACAACCACTAATTATCAATTAACATTTTTCATAAAGTTTGAAAAGTTTCCTATCTGAGCACTGAGGAGATAGTAAGATTAACAATTCTGATTTCTTTCCAAGCGACTAGCAAAAAAAGTGTGCCATACTGTCCCTTTTGTATTACAGCTATTCTCCTGCTGACATTGTTATCGTCTGGCCAGTTATTTAGGTCAAGCTATTTGGATACTGTATATAAATATTAGTCTATTTAGGCCTTGGTGGGCCGTCCTGTCCTAGACATTCATAGCAACTGGGAATAAAAGCAGCCAGTTCACCCCTCACAGCCCTCAGCGGCGAGGACAGGTATATTTATTCAATGTGATCCACCAGCCGAATAAAAAACAAAGCCTTCAAGCAAAAGTCACTCTCCTCATGTCAATTTCAACAGCTAAATGACAACGAATGGTTCCGCTTTTGAGATGAATCGCTTTGTTTTCCATCAACGAAAGCCATGAATAGATAAGTTCGAGGAAAAGTGAGCGAGTTCAAGAGTTTAGGAAATTACAGCTCAGGGCTGTCTCATAACGTGTGGATTTAGTGGAAGCCTGAGTCGATCGGGCCCCTGTGCTCAGGAATAAAAAGTTCTATCTTGATGAGGACAATCAATCATGCTGATGTTAAGTGTTTTTGCTGCCGCTGAGACAACGGAAACTAATTGTTTAACGGATCATTCCGTGCATCATCTGGGAGCCGCTGTGACCTGCATTACAAACCCTGCGCATTTGCCAACAATTAAACTTCTACCTAGAATATCTACCTCTCTGATCTCTTTGATCTTCGAGCCTCCTTTGCCAATGAGTGAACCGCACTGACTGGCGGGGAAGACGAGGCGCACTGTCACAGGAGGCCTGCTTGTCACGGTGCTGTTTATCATAGATGCCAGGATATCCTGAAAGAGATGCATATGCATCAGAAAGAAGCTCAATTCAGCTCGTGTCAAGTCAGTGTCATTTTTTCATAAAAACAAGTTTATAAGGGAGAAAAACTTGCAGGAATACAAGTTGACAGTTTTTTTAAATGAAATAAAATACTGACTAGGTAATGCTGTGTTATATAAAAATGTAAAAAAAAAAATTTATATATATATTTATATATAAATTATATATTTTCTTTTTAATATTACACACCACAGCAAATTACCTAGTGTGTATTTAGCCAAAGAAAACTATGATACTGTGTGTATATATATATATATATAATTTTAATCTAATTAATTACAGGGAGCTGCGATTGATTAATCTAATTAATCGCAAACTAAATTTGGCTGTGAAAATACCCCCAAAAGATAATGTAAAGCTATTATTGTGTTAAATGTTTAGGCTACAACAGCCTAACATAAAGTATGCAACATAAAAGAAGATCATTTGAGAAACATCTCGGTATTTTTTGTTCATGCAATGAAAGTCACTGGTAAGTAAAACAGCTTTTTTACCAACAGTTTTCAAAATACCATATTTTATGTTGTGCAAAAGAAAGCAAGTCATACAGGTTTGAAACAACATGAGGGTGAGTAGCCTAAATGATGACAGAATTTATTTATTTATTTCTTTTTGGTGAACTGTCCCTTTAATGTTTTTTTATTTATTTATTTATTTTAATAAATGAAATGTTACTCTAAAGAAGAAACTAAAACTACCAGCAGGTGGCGTTAAATGTCTTTATGAGTCGATTCATTCAAACAGCTGATTCATTCAGGAATGAAGTAAGGGCTCTGCCCTTCGAAGGGAGTAGGGCATATGAATGCTCATTTCTGTTTGGAATTCGCCCTAAACACCGCTGTGTTGTTCGGAGACGCACAAAAATTGACCTTTTTCACATTTCCGGGTTTCTCAGCAGAGGAAGTCATCATAGTTGGGTTAACTTGAAGAGCGGTGAATTGGAGAGTACCTCAAATATATTTTTTGCATCCCCATTTGCTCAAATAGCAAAAGAAAAACTCCACGATAGTGCAGTCAGAAGAGAGAACGATGTCAAATTTACTGTCCTTCCCATAGACGCTGCATTAGAAACACCCGTGCATTAGTGTAAACTAGTTTTTTTTTGTAATTTGATGCAAAGGTGATATAATACAAAGAATAGTGTTATAAATGTACATACATTTAAAAAAAATACAAATATGAAAAACTTTAGAGGATCTATGATGCTGATGACTGTTAAACGCGTCATCACAGTCTTGTAAACAGGGTCCATTCTGCTCTGACTTTATAGGTAATATTTACATTGGCAAAATACGTCAAATAAAAACACACAATATTGTGTTTAAAATATTGCACAATATTAACTTCTTATTTACTGAACTGAAAATCACATTTGCACTCGTGTTCTTCGTGACAAAACCACCAGCACTCGTGTGATATTGTTCTCGCTGCTGGTGTGATATTGCTTATCATATTATATAAATATGAGACAAAAACTCATGCAGGGGCATTTTTTGCCCCAATATCTTGAATTTTATGGCATAACTGCATTTATGGAGTTATTGCCCTGCATCATATTTGTTAACAGTAAACTGTATGAAATGTAAGATGACGTACAGATCTGGGGGTGGGGCCAGTGCGTTAAAATATTTTAATCGGGTTATTTTTCATAACTAATTAATTAACACGATAAACTGACAGCCCTAATATATATATATCACCAAAAATAATAAAAAATAAAGTTTAATAGTTTTCAATAGTTAAGTCACCATCAGCGTTTCCTTTGGCTTGGACCTAATTTGCTTTAAATTAATTTAATTAAAAGCCATAATGGTTACAGAACACAATTGGTTTCACTGTGCAACATGAATAAAATAAAGCAAGTGATTGACTCATTACTCAAACTTCGCTGTACATATTAACATTGTAAGTTATAGAAATATATTAATTTAATGAACAATTAAGGGAGGGGGGATTAGCAATATTGTGGTGAGGTAAGTGGTTGTTGTCCATTACAAATAGTACAAAATTTAGTATGATCTCTCGGGCATATAAAACCCATGAACTCTGATAATTATCAAATATAGTCTTAAAAATAAACATAATTAATATGAACAAGTAGCTAAATAATAATAAACCATCAAACAGTAAAAAAAAATGCAACCACATAATTTATGCATGCAATGCAGGCATATTACTGTGGATGCCACACTATTACAGTTAATGTCTAAACATAAAAGATCACTGTAATGCAGACACAGACAATTGTGACTGAACTGTGATCAGCCTTTTCCTGCTCCTATTCACTGTGATTTCACTGTATTCAGTAATAATGTAACTGTAATAAATTGCACAACTACTGCTGTATAATGTGAAAGTATGGCAAATAGTAAATCCCTAGTGTAAATCCACATTAATATTTTTACAGTGTACTACCCACCTCCTCAAATTTCTCTGCGATCATGGCGAAGGCTTTGAAGATGACCTCAGACTGTCCGGTAATGGTGACAATGCGCTTTGGACTGGAACCGTCAGATATATTAATCCGGGCTCCACTCTGAATCCACAGAGAAAAGCTGAGTTTTTGTGCTGCATTACGTTTAATTGATCAGTCTCGCCTTTAGGCTGACATTTGCACCCTCTGGCAGTGAAATACCATTGAACTGATCGTGAAGATAATAAGATGATTTTGCTCTGAAACTGAAAATGATTCCAGACGGTTTTCTGCGGTCTAATTTTTGACATACATGTGGCCACCCAGATGAGTTCTTTAAATCTTTACACAGCTAGTCAGCATTAATAACGTGTTAATAAGAAAAAACTGTTAAAAACCTTACTATGTGAAATATAAAATGATGTTTTGATATTTTTAAATAAATTAAAATAACTATATATGCAATGATAATATATGCAATGATTAGTCCTATTTGATCAAGATCAATGTAGCACTTACTTCCTCTCTCATTTTTTTGACAGTCTCTCCTTTCTAAAACAAAGCAAGAGAAAAATCATAATTCTATCAGAATGTGTATATTACAATTAGTTTGTAAGCCGTATTTAAACACAGTAAAAAGTGCTTAGGAACACCAAAGAATAAAGTCTCAAAGTTATGCTTAATTCGATAATGCAATTATCAGGATAATACTGAATTGTTTACCTTCCCAATGATACTTCCAACTTCCTAGAAACACACAAACCAGACAAAATCTCAGTTAATCTTAAATGATTGCATGGTAAACTGGAGATTATCAGTGCTTTCTTTTAGATGACAATCAGAAACAGTATTGAGTGTAGCTGTTAACACTACATTTCTCATTATGATCAATGTTGAGAACAGGAAATTAATACATTTCTTCAGGATTATTTGATGAATAGAAAGTTCAAAAGAACATTTTAAATAGAAATCTTTTGTAACATTATAAATGTCTCCTTTGTCACATTTGATCAACTTAATGTGTCCGTTTCTGACCCCAGAATTTTGAATGGTATTGTGTCTAGTGCTGTCAGACGATTAATCACGATTAATCGTATCCAAAATAAAAGTTTTTGTTTACATGATATATGTGTGTGTACTGTGCATATTTATTATGTATATATAAATACACACACATGTATATATTTAAGAAATATGTTATGTTTATATATTAAATATATTTTATATAATGTAAATTATATGCATTTAAATATATGCATGTAAATGCATGTAAATGCATGTAAATATTTTCAAAATATATACTGTGTGTGTGTGTGTGTGTGTGAGTGTGTGTGTGTGTGTATTTATATATACATAATAAATATACACAGATACACACACATATATTATGTTAACAAAAACCTTTATTTTGGATGCGATTAATCGCGATTAATCGTTTGACAGCACTAATTGTGTCATGGTTTCCAAAAATATTAAGCAGCACAACTGTTTTCAACATTGATAATAATAATAAGGAATTTGTTTGTTAAGCAGCAAATCATCATTTAGAATGATTTCCGAAGGATCATGTGACACTGAAGACTGGAGTCATGATGCTGAAAATTCAGCTTTTTCATCACAGGAGTAAATTACATTTTAAAATATATTCAAACAGAAAACAGTTCTTTTAAATGGTAATAATATTTCACAATATTACAGTTTTTACTGTATATTCAGTTGCATAAATGCAGCCTCATTTCATCATATCACACCCATCATTTCAGACCCAGAGTACTACATGTACCTTGTCATAAGAAAAGATTATGAAGAAATATTATCACTGTATGCGGTCAATACTATTTCTGATTATGTTATCTAAAAGAAAACATTTTATAATCAATTATATTGACAATCTAGAATCTAAAATGATCACCTATACACTCATAAATCTTTCTCAAGTACTGT
Source organism: Sinocyclocheilus rhinocerous (assembly GCF_001515625.1). Taxonomy (NCBI): domain Eukaryota; kingdom Metazoa; phylum Chordata; class Actinopteri; order Cypriniformes; family Cyprinidae; genus Sinocyclocheilus; species Sinocyclocheilus rhinocerous. The sequence goes on from NW_015657514.1 coordinate 409,213, forward strand.
TTCGTTACTTGACTGGCTGCGCTTGCAAAACAGGGCCGAAAACAAAACAAGCACAGCTCTGTGAGGATCAGAGATGTGTCTTACCTTGCCATGCATTAGTAGGCGGATGGTGAGGGTGACATTTAGCCCCCCCTCACATATTCCTCCCTCCTTCTCATTCATATTCATTCTTCTCTTGGGTCTAGATGCTTCAAACAGACTGTCTCTGTGCACACAAACAGACAAATTTACCAGTTCAGTCAGAAGAGATATGAGATGAATTTCAGTAAGCAAACATTTCAGTCTTGACAACTCATAATTCCTTGCTATTACCTTTCTCAGCCGTAAATGTCTATTCGGTCATGCGTTCATTTTGTTTAGCTGTGGGTACCTGTTGCTCTGCTCTGACATTAAGTTGGGCGTTATTTCCCTCCGGGCGGGTGAGCGGGGTCCTGCCTAACCTCTCTAATGGCTCTGCTTTAAATGGTGTGACCATGTTTGATAAGACTCAAAAAGAGCCACTTGTGTCTTTCTAGGCCTTTGGATCAAGTGACTTTTGTGTGGCCATGTCTAACAAGGCCCATTAATTTATCAGAGAGTCGTCTGTTCCCACATTCCTCCCATCTCTGCAATGACGAGCGCTTTAAAACCGAGCTTATCGCCATCTAAATCGATTCTAAGCCAGATGAGATCACAGAGCACATTCATGAGCGAAACTAAAAAATGAGGCAGTGCTGGATCACAGTTTTTACTGTATATTCAGTTGCATAAATGCAGCCTCATTTCATCATATCACACCCATCATTTCAGACCCAGAGTACTACATGTACCTTGTCATAAGAAAAGATTATGAAGAAATATTATCACTGTATGCGGTCAATACTATTTCTGATTATGTTATCTAAAAGAAAACATTTTATAATCAATTATATTGACAATCTAGAATCTAAAATGATCACCTATACACTCATAAATCTTTCTCAAGTACTGTTTCGTTACTTGACTGGCTGCGCTTGCAAAACAGGGCCGAAAACAAAACAAGCACAGCTCTGTGAGGATCAGAGATGTGTCTTACCTTGCCATGCATTAGTAGGCGGATGGTGAGGGTGACATTTAGCCCCCCCTCACATATTCCTCCCTCCTTCTCATTCATATTCATTCTTCTCTTGGGTCTAGATGCTTCAAACAGACTGTCTCTGTGCACGCAAACAGACAAATTTACCAGTTCAGTCAGAAGAGATATGAGATGAATTTCAGTAAGCAAACATTTCAGTCTTGACAACTCATAATTCCTTGCTATTACCTTTCTCAGCCGTAAATGTCTATTCGGTCATGCGTTCATTTTGTTTAGCTGTGGGTACCTGTTGCTCTGCTCTGACATTAAGTTGGGCGTTATTTCCCTCCGGGCGGGTGAGCGGGGTCCTGCCTAACCTCTCTAATGGCTCTGCTTTAATAGAAATGGTGTGACTGTGTTTGATAAGACTCAAAAAGAGCCACTTGTGTCTTTCTAGGCCTTTGGATCAAGTGACTTTTGTGTGGCCATGTCTAACAAGGCCCATTAATTTATCAGAGAGTCGTCTGTTCCCACATTCCTCCCATCTCTGCAATGACGAGCGCTTTAAAACCGAGCTTATCGCCATCTGAATCGATTCTAAGCCAGATGAGATCACAGAGCACATTCATGGGCGAAACTAAAAAATGAGGCAGCGTTAGACCAGAGGAAGTGTAAGGAGATTGTCTTAAATTTCCCTTTAATAATGCCTTTCATATTCCTCTAATGAGGCCCTGCAGCTAGGAGCAGTAAATGAGTGCATTTTCTTTATTTAAGCGAGAACATGAGCACATCTATTCTAATTGAGTCCCAATGCTTTCATTTGTTAGGCCTCTTTGAAAACTACTGCTTTTGAAATGTTTACAGACTTTCATAAGCTGTTAAATGAAATGTGGTCCCTTTTTCCATGACACTCCAGCAGCAGAGGAACTTGCTAAAGAGACGGGAACCGCTGAATAGACTAAAAGAGAAACAAATGTTATATATTTATAATTTGTTTTGTTTTTTTGCTTCTGTTTAATATCGAAGCCAGTAAAAGGGTTATTTGTTAAAGACAGAGAATTCCATTTTAATCATGAACAAGACTCCTAATATGGAAGCTACGAAATGAGTTATAGATTCAGCATTCTTAATATGAGATATGATGGCTGAGTTCAATAACAAACGGTGTATAAAGCCTGTTCTTTTGTGTGGCTATTAGTTCTGTGCTGTTTCATCAGGTAAATGCATCAAACACACTGCTGCCATCCTGTCTAATCCTATAGGCCCGGATTTGTTTGGCTAATGCTAAAACCCATTTGACCCATTTCTGTCCTTCCAAAGCTTGTCAACAGGCATCTGAAAACATTCTGCCATCATATTGCATAGCACTAATAAGCCCGAATATAGATATCACACACGCTGTTTTTCAAATGTCAAATGTGTTTATGAATCAGGAATTTAAATAATTTATGCGGCTGCCATTGAAATGTTGATGTGAGAAGTAAATGGCGGATCACATTAGACTTCAGAAATGATCCGTCTGTTTTAAATACGTAATCCTAATGGCCAAGCCTTTGTTGTTGTTTTACACTGTACAATATTGTGATTTCAATACACAGCAATTAACTAATCAAACTAAACTTTTCGGTATATATTACTGAATGTCTATCTTTGAATAGGTCCATTCAATAATAACATGTAATATTACTGCCCAAACCTGGAGCAATATTTTTGAAACATGACATTTATTTTTATTAAGCTCATCATAATTTATATTTGTTTTATAGATAGATAGATAGATATGTATATAAATAGCCAACATATACCTTAATAAATTCGATTAGTTTAGATTTAGTTATATTGCATTATTATAATTACATGAAAACGTATAAACAACTTAAACAAGTATTAGTCTATGTAGTGTCAGAACTAGAATATGACTTTTAGACTTACATAAGCTGTTAAATGAAATGTGGTCCCTTTTTCCATGACACTCCAGCAGCAGAGGAACTTGCTAAAGAGACGGGAACCGCTGAATAGACTAAAAGAGAAACAAATGTTATATATTTATAATTTGTTTTTGTTTTTTTGCTTCTGTTTAATATCGAAGCCAGTAAAAGGGTTATTTGTTAAAGACAGAGAATTCCATTTTAATCATGAACAAGACTCCTAATATGGAAGCTACGAAATGAGTTATAGATTCAGCATTCTTAATATGAGATATGATGGCTGAGTTCAATAACAAACGGTGTATAAAGCCTGTTCTTTTGTGTGGCTATTAGTTCTGTGCTGTTTCATCAGGTAAATGCATCAAACACACTGCTGCCATCCTGTCTAATCCTATAGGCCCGGATTTGTTTGGCTAATGCTAAAACCCATTTGACCCATTTCTGTCCTTCCAAAGCTTGTCAACAGGCATCTGAAAACATTCTGCCATCATATTGCATAGCACTAATAAGCCCGAATATAGATATCACACACGCTGTTTTTCAAATGTCAAATGTGTTTATGAATCAGGAATTTAAATAATTTATGCGGCTGCCATTGAAATGTTGATGTGAGAAGTAAATGGTGGATCACATTAGACTTCAGAAATGATCCGTCTGTTTTAAATACATAATCCTAATGGCCAAGCCTTTGTTGTTGTTTTACACTGTACAGTATTGTGATTTCTATACACAGCAATGAACTAATCAAACTAAACTTTTCGGTATATATTACTGAATGTCTATCTTTGAATAGGTCCATTCAATAATAACATGTAATATTACTGCCCAAACCTGGAGCAATATTTTTGAAACATGACATTTATTTTTATTAAGCTCATCATAATTTATATTTGTTTTATAGATAGATAGATAGATATGTATATAAATAGCCAACATATACCTTAATAAATTCGATTAAGATATATCGTGTTATACTGCATTATTATAATTATATGTAAACGTATAAACAAGGCTATACAGTGTCATATAGTGTATATACAGTCACATAAAGATATAAACAACAGTTTTCCTTTTGTCAAAGATGAAACAAAAGCACTGTTGCTGCCAGAAAAGCATTAATACGCCTATTTGTTCCTGTCCTTTGGAAGTCCCTGAGCGTGACGAGCAGCTTTGGGTTGAAGTTAGCAAACTGACCTGAGAAGTGATGGAGCTCTAGACAGCGCGAAGATGCCACTTACTTTCTTCACCAACTCTTCTTGCCTTGTCAATCCAGGATGAGTTAACATTTGAGGCTTCAGAGTGTGTATGATTCCCTGAGTGCGGAGTTGCCCTCCTGTGTTGTCAGTTGTATTCAGAGAATGGACAGATGGCCTTGTGCCCGTACCTCTGGTCGACTGAGACTAGCTTTACTGTTTTTTTCCCCCGCTCTGGCTTAGCCTCTGATAAGCCTTTAGCCCAGGCTACGTGAGACCGGAGGCTCTCTCAGTTCTTAATACTCACGTAGTTGATGCTGCAGCACCTTCATCCTGGGAACGAATGCATTAGGGAATCCCGAGAAGAACAGAAGGCAACAGGTTTTCCATACTTTGGTGAAGCTGCAATATGGACAGCTGACCTCGTCTGGCAAAATATTCACGGAAAAGTACGACAAAATTGTCTAACTGTGAGACTTGAATCTTGGAACGCATTGTCCACTTTGGCAGGGAAGACCTAGATAAGGCATATGCATGGATAATGACATTTTGAAGGACACATAAGAAGAAGACGAAAATGCCAAATGTTTTGCCAGCACCCCCAATCAACATAAGCATCTCCAAATTGACTGTCACATCATTATGGACAGAAAGACACAATGTCTCTTTGGCCGGTTTCCCCTCCCCCACACTGCTAATGAGGCCAAAGTCCTGTGAAAACAATGTGGCCCTTTAACAGAAAAAGATGTGCTCTGCTCAGCAGCAGAATTTCAAAGTGAATGAATTAGTGGAGCAGAAGTGGCATATTTAATCACTGCCTGCTGTCTGGGATGGAAATGAACAATGTCTCTGTGGATCTCCCTTCCCTCCCTGCATATGTGTTGATAAATAGTGTAAAATCAAGTATGACCGTTACATGATCAACAGTAGGGTTATTATTGTTAACTATATATATCACAAAGGTTTTTTTTGTTGTGATAATTGAAATAAAACTGAAATAAATGAAAATATAAATACTAGATGAAAAACGAAACAAAAATGAGAAATGTCGCCCTGGCAACTAAAAGTTTAAGTACTAAAATACTAAAATTAGTACTACTAAACTAAAAATAAATAGATAAAAAATAAAATAAAAGCACACAAAAAGCAAAAACGACTAAAATGTAAAAAAAAAAAAAAAGCTACTTCAAAATATTAATAAAAATACTAAAATTCTAATACTAAAACATTGACAATCACAGTGATTATTACTTTTTCTACAATAGTTTTGCACTCTATCTATACATCCATATGAATATAAATCCCAGAAATTGCTAATAGAACTGTTGTTTTAATACAACATAAAGTGAATTGAGTGTGACTGTTTATCTATTTTCATACTATAAAACCCCCTGTGATATGCCCTTGTGTCTTAGTAATATATTTTTCTCAGTATCTGTTCTTAGTTGCAGACACTCTCCAATATAAAGTCCCACAGATCTCATTCTGAGAGGCTACATTATCAAAACTATTGTGACCTGAATTTTACTTTTGTACATACCAGTCACAGCAGTGTGAGGTTAACCTTAAGAAACCACACAAAAATATGTTACAAAAGTTAGTAAGATTTATCATGGTGACACTGGTAATACTGTGGTATTTTTTAAAAACGAATTTCATGTGTGTGGTTGTTAATACCAAGCGAGTTTTCAACTGTTTTCTTTTTTAATCTATTACAAAATGTAATTTATTCCTGTGATGTAAAGCTGAATTTGCAGCATCATTACTCCAGTCCTCAGTGTCACGTGATCCTTCAGAAATCTAATTCTAATATGCTGATTTGCTGCTCAAGAAACATTTATTTTTATTTCCAATGTTGAAAACAGCTGTGCTGCATTTTTTTATAATTATATGGATTCTATTTTTTCAGGATTCTTTGATGAACTATCAAAGAAGTAAAAGAATTAATCCACTTCAAGATAATGATAGGTGATCAGTTACAGTATTTATACTTTTGTTAAGGTTGCTAACTTCCCTCTGCATGTGAGTCCACCAGACATGCTTCAGAAACGTCTTGAGGTTTTAATGAAACTCTACTATATTTGTCCTGCAGAAAGACCAACAGTCACACTGCTGTTGGACTTTGGTCTCGGTTCTATCAATTGGACATGGTAAGCGTTACATAAATTCGCGAAAGAGGGAGCTCTTGTGTCTGTCTGTCTCTACAGACATGGAGACACAGTCTTCACTGGAGTTTCAGGACTTACGCACTTTTGAGAGTTTTAAGGGTTTCTGGCACTATTATGGTTACGGCGTTGATCAACAAGATCTGATCGATCGGGAATTTAAACGGATTAAAGGTAAAAGAAGGTCCTTAGCCTCCTTCACGTTCAGTAACGTGTCAAAATCTGCTTGTGGTGCTGCTACTTACTCTCACGCTTTAACAACATACGAATATTTGTTTGTTTAATAAATAACCGATTTTGTATTAGACAGACAAAAAACTGCCTTCTAACTTCTCCAGCGGTTGAGAGTGTGGGCCTGTAATACTGCAATGTTTACTTTCACTTTAGTTATTGTCATTTGGTTAGAATGAATGCAGCGCCCTCTGTTGATCTCCGTGTGAATTACATACAGAGGCTGAGTAGTACACGCTAATACGTGCCTCGTTCTCTTTTTAAGGTGTTACATACCTTGATCATGCAGGGACAACGCTATTTCCTGAATCTCAGATTAAAGGATTTTATGATGATATATCTAGGAATGTTTATGGTGAGTTCCTTCATATGCATTGTTGAATGCATAACTTAATAATATCAACATCAGAATTTGCTTTAGATCATAACGTACTTTTCTTTGTCAGGCAATCCTCACAGTCATAATCCCAGCAGTAGACTAACACATGACACTGTGGAAAGTGTCAGATACAGGTAAGCACTTTTGCACCATCTGAATTTTCAGTGAGTCATAGCATAGAAATATTTATTACAATTATATAGTATACAATTATAATAGAAATCGGAAAGGCACACACGGTATATATAT